>NC_079218.1:13516570-13541570 GCF_029633865.1 Lampris incognitus
TTCCACAATACTCCTGGTTTAGATAACTGGTTAGACTGGACTTGTTGCAACGTGTCATGACATTTCACTGATCACTTCCTTTTCTCCCACACCATATTTCATCCCCAGGTGAACCTCCCACCACCCATAGAGAATTCATAGATAATGGACAGTCATGGACAGTCTGACTGACACACTAAGGGGGTTTGTCGTTTAAAGACTCCTGTTCACTTGTCCCATAAGACACCGCTGTAAAGCTGAGTCCAGCAGTGGTCCATGTCCAACGTCTACTGAATGAAGACAGTGAGTAAAACGACATCATAACTGATATGTATGATGGAAAACGCTACAAAAATAAGACACAGGTTGTAAAAAAACGACAAAAAAAGCCTAAATAACGTTACATATAATTTACACCCTGACTGGATGCTTAACAGTGCCGTTGTAAAATAGACCCTTTTGCAGCAGTTCAACAGAGCTAACGTTAGCTCGTCTGAATCATGTTTTTAGCTAAATGACAACCAAGAAAAGCAAGCTGATACACATCAAAACTTTTATCTAAAGATTGATTCGTTGAGCAGTTTAAAGGTGACAGAGGACGTCTTACTTACTTCTCTGTCGATGGAGTTTCTGTGAAATCCTACCTGAGTGAAACCACAGAGTCAATACCAAGTGATAGAATACGAGGCAGAGACCAAGAGAGAATAGTGGTGGGGGAGGGCGGTAGATATACAATTGAACAATTTTCTTAACGATGAGGATTATGTTAGAAAAACAGACAAAAAAACCCAACAAACCAATCAGTCTTCAACGTTTTCCTAATCTGCTTGCTACTTCATAAAGAGCACCAGTGTTGCCGGGTCCAAAATCTCCATGATTGGAGAACTGGTATACCCGAGTTGTAAACACCAAGTTTTGGCTGCTGATATTGGCCATCATAGTGCTCATGGTGTTTGGTGTTGGTTTCAAATCAGTCCAAGTGCTGTGGCCCATAAGAAATCTCATTAGAAATCTAAGTGAGTGGTTAAAAGTGAGGCTGCTCTCTTATTCTGCGGCAGCGTCCCTCCACGGCGACAGGTCAGCAGGCTCTTCTGTGTACACACAGGAGAATGCGCTCTGCTTTGATTGACGGCTGTATGGAGGCTTGACAGACAGGCCGCATTGTCCCAGCTGGGCTTTGAGAACGGCACCCTCGACGTTTGCGACAGGGCTTGTATGGATGCGACAAGGGCCACGGTGAAGATGCACAAGACGTCAGGGGTAGGGGGTCGAGGGGGAAGAGAGGCGGCCCCTCACCTCTAGACGCCCACCGCTTTGAGAACAGGGTCAAAGGTCAGGGCTGGAAGTGGCATCACTCATCAGCCTGTCTTATCTCTGGAGTAGAGAGAGAGAGAGAGAGATGACAAGAGGAAGATACACAGCATGAAGGAAAGACCGAAAGAGAGGGCGAGACGGAGAAGTGAAGAGATAAGGGAACAGAGCGAGGAACAGCGATAGTGTTACACATTATTTTCATGATTTTTGGAACACAGTTAACTCTTTTTTTTATTGTTTCACCAGCTCAAAATGTATGGAAAATAAATGCTTTTATTTTTCTTTTTGAATTAAACCAAGAACAAATATATGATGAAAAAGGAAATAATTTTCTGTCTCCAAACAAGATATTTGCTGTGACTTCCTGCAGCCCTGTTGGCCTGTCGTGGCGACCCGGTGGTGGGTCTCGACCCGCAGTTTGAGAACCGCTGGTACAGACTCCTCTCCGAACAGTCTGAATCTCTTAGTGGCAAAAAAAAGAAGAGCTCTCCCAGTTTGGTGCCAGCAGTCGGCTAACGCTGGCATGTTCCGTACTGGACCGGAACGACCAAGGCGGTCTTCCCTTTTGGATTTCCAAAGTTTAATAACGTTGTGGCGAAAAAAAGATACAGACCTGCCGCTCCCTGAATTCTCCTAAAATTGTATATATTTGTATTAAAATTCGTTTTCGATCAATTGCACAAAACAAAATTATGATAAGATCTAATTCGCGCGTCATGTCACTGTTTATGACGTATGTTGGTCGCGTCATTTCCCTCGCGAAGTTCCTTGCTCTGTCCTAGAAACACACTAGCGTTCTCCAGCGCTGAGAAATAGTCCTAACTTGATTAGGGATTATTGCCAACATGTCTGGTGACAGACGCCATTACAGACGCACCATGACTACCACCGAGGCGCTGCAGTATTCACAGGCGTTGGGCAGCGACCGTTTTAAATTGTTTGGAAAATAGTGTAAACTACTAATAAGACACGTTAGCCCCTAGCTAGCGTGTCTGCTCCTTTAGCCGAGCGGTTAGTGATGACGCCTTGTGGTGCAGTACACCTCGTGTCGAATCCCGCACCGGGCAAGAAAATAACCGGTTACAATAGTATTAAAGTTATCAAAATGTTAAGTTTGGCGTCGGTTAGTTTCTTAACAGACACACCAACATATGCAATGCATTAGTATCTCAACTGGGTATTTATCTTGGCAGATTAGAGTTAAAAAACCGTGGGCGGTCATTTTGACGGCCCATGGTCGTTCAAGTAGTTTTTAAGTTCCGGTCGTTGTTTGGGACTGTTTCAGTGGTTATTTTCAGTTCTTTTTTTAATATTTTTTTTTACATGTCACTCTTCATAGGCCGTGTTACGTTTGTTAGGTTAGCAATATGTTTTCCGTTTTGTTTTTCAGGTAATATTTTAACTTTTTCAATTTTGCTATTCAAGTTCGACCACGTCTCTCTGAAGTTTAAATTGTTTAAAATTGTGTTAAAATGTCAATTTTGGTGTCAGTCGTTTCCTAACAGACATACTAACATGTGCAACGCATTAATATCTCAACTGGGTATTTATCTTGACAGAATATCGAGTTTAAAAACCGGCGGTCATTGTGACGGCCCATGGTCGTTTTAGGTAGGAGTGAAATCCCGCTCGTTCTTGTGTTAAATTGTCCCTGCGCGTGGCTCGCCTTGACTTCCAGGAATCTCGTTTGGTCTGTAATAAGAAACATATTGTGGAGTTAGAAAACAACGAGACAGGAGACGTGAGAGTAGACGTAGTCGAGGTAGTTTACTAGCTCCAACTTAGCATGTCATACATTCGACAACGACACTGAACTCAACTGTCAACCGGAAGCGGAAGTGCATTATTTGACCCCTCGCCTCTTCCCTTAAAGGTACACCGTCCTCTTGGGTGAATGTCTCTTGTTATATAGATGTGGGTCACCACAATATCTCAAAAAGGACAGTTCATACGCTGTAACGGAGTGGCTGGCTGTGCAGGATGCGCTGCCGCCTGGCTTTACTGCAGCTCCCAGTTCAGACGGGCTCCCCTTGCTGAGAACGACTCAGGGAACAAACGACAGGATGAGCCACAGTCCCGGTCCAGCGGGCTTTTGTTTCAGGGAAAACTCATCCTGTTCTTGTCTCTGTCAAAGGCCCGTGCAGCTCTATAAGCAGCCATAAAGGCCCTGGACGTTCATAACAGCTGGCTCTGGCAGCGTTTCCATCCAGATGTTCCAATGCAAACGCCTCACTGTGAATAAAACAGCCTGGTGGAAACAGACAACAGCAACTAAAATCCCCCAAAACTCAGGCTGATGTTTCGATGCTTGCCTGAGGGGGACGCGTTTTTTATCCAGCGAACAGAAATGTGATTGCAGTGGAAATGCATTTGCCAAGGAAAAACAAAAAAACAAAAACGAAAACGAAAAGATAGTAATGACAGGATCAGCCTTTTTAACAATCTTAATTTCACATTAAGAGCCCATTTGTATTTATCTTAGGACAGCATCAAATGTGGCCACCAGCTGAACCAAAGGAGCATAATAATATGTAATTATATTTAATAATATGTAACAGTATGTAATGAGATGTAATGAGATGTGATGATATGTAATAATATGTAATGATATGTCCTGTGTAATGTAAACAGATATTATTCAGTTTGACTGTGCGTGTTTCTGGTGAGCGTTGAAGTATGATGGGTGTATGACGTGGGACATGCAAACAGACCTGATGGGTGTCTTGATTCACATGTTTGCGTCTTGTGAGACTTTACCAGGACTCAGGATCAGTGTGGAGTGTGTTGGAACAGAAGGAGGTCACCGTCTCATCCCGGACCATCAGAGCCGGTGGCAGAGGTGTGTAAGAAATGTAAAAAGCTTTTGCAGGGAAACAAACCTGCATTATTCATTGTCTCTGGCACACTGACACACTTTATCACACACACACACACACACACACACACACTAGGCATTTATACTTAAAAACATGCACTCAAATACACAATTACATGCAAACAGTAATAAAAACAAACACACACACACACACACACACAAAAGTACACGTACACGAGGTCCCACATGCATTTTTTTATGAGTGGCAGCAGGCTGTGATGAGTGGATACTGAATGTCCACTGGAGCCACCTACACCGGATCTACCATGCTGGCAACCTGGGCATGTGCCCGGGGGCCCCTAAGCGTAAAAGGGCCCTCTGCCATGGGAGTAAAAAAAAGTATGCTTTTTTGTGTATGTCGGGCTCCACCGATGTATGACACAAAGCTTGACCCATTCCCTTGATACTTATCCAATCAGAATGAAATAAAAGTTGTTTCCAAGAAAGCTATGTCTCATGATTGGTTATTGTATTGGCGAGATGGCTGGGCAGGTGGTGATCGGTGAGCGAGCGGCAATGCACTGTATGGATTGGCTAACGGTCAAGGTGGGTGGGCATAGAGAGCAGGTGGCTTACACAGATTCAAGAACAGTTTTTCTTAAGCCAAGTCAAGGTTAAAAACGGTGGAATTACTTTTTACCTGACCCACTATCCGTTAGGTTGTAGGAAACTTGCCAAGAAGCAGGAAATGGACGGTGTAATGGAACGGTTCCTTTATTTTCTAGAGCCTCCCTGCCACTAGGGGCGTAGTTCCATTATCTTGAGTCTTTTGCCTTCTAGTGGCATAGATAAGTACCGCAGTTTCAGCTACTTCCTTTTCCCGTGACAACAAGAAAACTGTGCGACAACGCAGCAATATTCATGCTCCATCATTAGCCGTCACCTAGTTTCTACCCCTTTGAGTGGCAATATCTGTAAGTAACGCTATTATCCATCATGGCTAGAATCTTTATTTTGAAGTATTTTTTTACACATTTGCTACAGTTTGTATAATTTTGGTAACATGTATGACAGCACATTTTAATGATGGCATTCAGGCTATACCTTTGATGCTAGCGTAAATACGGTGTTCAGTGCTACACCTCATTAGTTACCACTTACATTTTATTCCGGCAAAGCAAATGTTAGTTTTATACTTACCTTTGTTTCCTGAAAAACAGAGGATTAGTTATCCAAACTGTAACTCTAGATTGAGTAAGTTATTCTGTATTGTATACTGATGTACGCTTTTCTGTGTGTTTATTTTCAGTTTCACACTTCCTTGTTATTAAATCCCGTCCGTATGCAGCACTGGTCTGTTGCTTGAGAGTTTAGCTGGCTGTAAAACCTGATATAGGACAAGGGTCACATCGGGTCTAGCAGTACAGACGGCGTTAACCAAAAGCCCAGCGGGGCTACCAAAAGAAAGAAAAGGAAGGAAAAGGAACTGAAAGAAGCGGCCACAATGGGGGAAAAAAATGTCCCGCTAATACGTAGTTGTTTTTTTTCCCCTAAAAAAAGCTACGCAAAGCGAAGAAGAGGGCATTCCGATGGAGGATGTGGCGCTAGCTAGCAGCAACGATAGCCTGGAAGCGTCTGCCATTGGTGATAGCAACGCTCAGCGTCAGCTAGCTAGCAACGGAAACGTTAGCCCGGAAGTCTTTAGCTCCAGGTTGCCGACTCGAAGTCGGCAAAATGGTCGCTTTGGTATCCTGTTTGACTTGGACTGGGATGGTCCCCACAAGCAGGCTGATGCTGTCTTCTCTATATATCCAACTGACTTGGACAAGGCCTTAGCTGATGAACTGAGCTAGTTTAGGTCTTTTGTCAGCACCGAGCAAGATAAGACTCCTGCAAACCTTGTGCTGAGGAATGGACTCCAGACGACCTCCTCCAACGTCTTTGTTGCGCTCAGGCCTTTTCTCGCACTGCCTGTGTCCACCTGCGAGGGAGAGAGGACATTTCCACAACTGAAACGGTTAATTTAAAATGAACCCAGAACAACCATGGGGCAGAAGAGGCTTCCAGCGCTCTCTTCGATGGCCATCGAGTCTGAGCTTGTGAGGCAGCTGGATTTTGAGGACTTGATCGCAGTTTGCAAAGAAAAAGTCAAGAAAGAAGAACTTGTACAGGTAAGAACCATTTGAGTATGTTGTCTGTGCACTAGGCAGTATTATGTGTTGTGATTGTGTGTTGCTGTATAGTTTGTGGATGAGTTTATTTGATATGCTGTTTGCATAACGTCTATTGCATCGCAGTGGCGTGATGCTGCTATATTGTATTGGAGTCGCTTTGTCAAGTTCATTATTTGCTGGTTTTTGCAGTTCTGTGTGAAGTTGCCTAGCTCACTTAGTGAGCCTTATTTTGAAACCTGCATTCAGCTGTGCTGTGTGATTACCTTGGGATGGTGTTGCTGTAAGCCTTTTCCTAGTCAGTCACATTATTGTGTATCAGTAATAACTGGTGCTGTGCTGTCTGCTTGGGTGGTTTTCCATGAACACAAATATTGCCATAGTCTAGAGTCATACACTGCCTTCACTGCCTTGGGATGCTTTAATCCACTGTTTCCTTGTCTTGTGATTTGTGAGTGAAATGGCAGTGTTTGGTCTATTGAACTGTAGGCTTACCTGCTCAGCTGGACTGGTTGTTCAGCCTTTGACCAATAGGTGTGTGATTATGGTCTGGTGGATTTGACGTGCCAGTTTGGCTGGAAGCTCAAACTAATTAAGGTGGGGTTTAATGGCTGGGGTGTGTGTGTGTGTGTGGGGGGGGGGGGGTATGGCCTGGGGTAGTAATCCAGCCTGGGGAGCCACAGTGACCAAGTAGCAGCAGTGGCATAGCTGGGGGGGGGAGGGTGTCAGGTTGGATCCCCACCCTCAAGATATTTTAAATTGTTCAAAACGTGATGTTCTTAGCCGTAAATGTATTGTGGTACGTCATCGCGTAGTCAGTCCAGTAGCACTGGTCTGATTTTACACAGTCCCAAGAGCTGAAATGATGGTCGTGAATATGAAATTATGAAATAAACCAATCATACATCTTAACCACCCTCTTTGTTCGAGAGACCCACTTTAAAACGATCACGTTACTTACCCTGAAACCACGTGTTTTTAATTGGCTCTTCCGCCCGGTGCCTAAATAGCCAGATGGCCAATCAGAATGGCAAATAAAGTGTTTGCGTTCAGTTTGGGAGGTACTTTACATGGGTTTGCATTTACTCGTTGGGACCGCTGGAGAGTTTTAAGATGGATGGACCAAGAAAATACAGATAATAAGTGACTTTCAGGCCCCTGAACAGAAGCAAAGATATCAGTAACACTTCCATGTGTGTGCATGTGTCCCAGCGTGTGGATGTGTACCTCTCTGGCCGTGCATGCGTGTGCTTGTATGGAAATTGTGAGGTCACTGCTGTGGGAGTGTGTGTGTGTGCACCCACAAGTGTGCACATATTTCCCAATGCTCGTATTTGTTGTGTGTACGTGCAGTCACGCATGTGTGTCAGTGTGTGTGCGAGTGTGTGTGAACCATGTTTCTGAGCTTGTGTCTGTGTTCCTGTGAATCTGTGTGTCTGCATGACTCTGGCTCCAAATGGCTTTAATGTTCTTGGATTTGAGATGACACACGCATACGCACACTCTAACCTGTATACTGTGCTCTCGGAAGCCATTAGCATGACCTGGCCTTGATTACTTATTTATGGACCAAACAGTGATGGAGGAGAAGAGGAGGGGGGGGGGGCTCGTTTATAAAAACGGTCTTTTGACTTCCATCCCAAACTACGCAGCCTGGACACAGACACATGCAGGACATTTACAGGCCAGCTAGCCTTCCTCTCTGACCGCAGGCTACCTTCACGCTACACCTCCCATCTGACCCAATTCTGACTTTCCCTTAAGTGTGACACAGGGTGGAGCGCGTGAACAATAATAATTTTTAAAAAAAAACATGTAAAAGCATTTTTTGAATTTCAGTCTGGGTAATTTCACGTGTTAGTCTGTCGACCTGACACATATCTGATAAGCGGCCATTCTCGTGACTCACGAGCATGAAGTGTATTGTTATTAATATTATTTTGGGCCGCTCTGCATCTCACGGAGCGGTGGGGGGTCAGACTCGTACTGACCCCACAGTCTGTGGTTCCCCTCGGCAGACGAGGGGATTTGGGGGGAACGTCTCCAGGTGGGTGCACAGTAAGACCCGAGTCAGGTTAGGGTTAGATGGGTCTATTCCACAGACTCCTTAGCAAGACAGACATTTGATTTAACAAGCAGTCCAGCAGTGAGGCAAAAGAAACAACAAGCGGGTATTTGGTCTCCTTTTATTGATTGGTCTTCAGCCAGGAGGGCAGCAGCAGCCACGCCACACCGAGTGAAACAAAACAAAAAACAAAAACAAAAAAAAGAACGAGAGAGAAGAAAAAAATATCCAAAAGCCAAACAACAACAGTGCTCATCATCACTCTTCATCACAGGAAAATAAATAGCTCATCTTCATCAGTCATTGTCATTGTCATCATCGTTGCTTTTGACACAACCTTTTAAATAAATACCTGTGATGTCATATCGGTAACATCTGCGATGAAAACAGAAAGTGTGAAATGCACGTTTTGTTTTTTTGTATATAATATATTCATTTAAGATAAATTTCTATATATATATATATATATGTATGTATATATATATATTTGTTCCATATACTCTCCTTAAACTCTTTTACAACATACAAGATGCCAATTTGTACCAAAAGCGATGCTTCTGGAGGCGGAGCTCTGTGTGGTTGGACGCCGCCGGTCACCTGAGCAGCGGCGTCATGACAACGGGCCTCCGCTCCGCCTCCTTTCAAAAAGGCAAAGAAGGGCGTTTTAAAGGGGGAGTTGTCAGAATACAAAGATCCATCTCACATTTTGCAGTAGGAGAATTCACAAATGCTGGCTCGCCCAACAGTTTACATTTCTCTGAAGGTTTCTTTTTGTGTCTGTTTTTTATTTATTTTTTTAATATTTGGCAAAAAGGATTTATTGAGAGAGTGAAAGAAGACACGAGATTAAATGGACGTTGGCGAGACTGTGTGGGGTGTACAGCAGTGGATTTGAGTCGTGATGAAGTTTATGCTGTGTGGCTCGAGTCATAAACCTTCTCTTCTGGGAATGTGGATGGAACTTGATCATCTCCAGGCGAACGTGTGGTGTAGACAGCCCGAACGTCCTTGGCTTGTTGGGCGGTAACACACACAGTGCCTTCACAACAGAGCCGGGCACAAAGAGGGCTTGGCCGGGTTCTAATACTGTTCCTCTGCAACAAACGAGGCTGGGTTGGTTTGTAAGAACAGTTCCGGTTTCTCCATTAAGGTAAACTGGAGAACATCCGGGCTGACGGGGCGGTTTCACCTGCCGCCAGCAGGAACGTCTGCACCCACCAAACTCTCTGTCAGAGGCTCTGCTCATAGCTACAGCAACACACACACACACACACACACACAAACACACACACACACTGGTGCATGTAGATGAGTTCGGTAATAGACATTTGTGAAGGAGACGCTTTGTGTGTGTGTGTGTGTGTGTGTGTGTGTGTGTGTGTGTGTGTGTGTGTGTGTGTGCTTTTTCAGTGCATACAGGGGTGTGTGTGTGGGTTGTATGTGTGGACATACATGTTTGTGTGTGTGTTGTCAGTGTTTGTGTAAGTAATTGTGTGTGTGTGTGTTGTCAGTGTTTGTGTAAGTTTTGTGTGTGTGTGTGTGTGTGTGTGTGTGTGTGTGTGTGTGTGTGTGTGATGGACATCGGGGTAACCCTGGCTGTGGAGGCTTGAAGCTGCAGCGTTTCGTCCACAGTCTCCAGCCCGGTTGTCAGTGTGAAGCCGGTGATAAACAGCAACTTTTAGGGCAACTCTGCTTTACAGTGAACATTACCACAATATTAAACACAGATATGAGACAAAGACAACTCATCTGTAAAACAGAAAGAAACACCTTTCAAGAACCCCCCCCAAAAAACACACAAAAAAACACACACAAGTTGTACAGGTGGCCTACTTGTGTGTAACGGTGAGCCCCTCCCGCACTAACGCTGCAGCCCTGAGTAGTATGTGGTTCTGCTCGCGGCCCTCACGTGGTCTCGGGACTATCGTGCATTGGGTGATGCTGCCGTCGGTACGCCGGGATGGACGAGGAGGGATGCTGCCGCACCGGGGAAGCGTGGCGCTCAGACCGTCGGGTTAGGGACTCCATTTCCCATGGGGCCGTGCGTGTTTCAACATGTCCGCTCCCGAGCGCGGGTGTGACGCGCTCGGGATGACAGCATCCGGGTATGTAGTGATATGAACGAGATCACAGGACCGAAGGACTTCCGTTGTGTTGCGGATGTGGCGCGACAGCGCTGCTCAGTGTTGCCCGTCAGTTTTGTCCCGAAAGCTGCGGTTTATCACCAGCGTGCAAAATACTGACCAGGCCCGTGAATCAAGGTACATGTTTTACTGTAACACAACACAACCATAGTAACACAAAGCGTATTAGAATGGAAACAAAATCAATCCAAAAATAAGAGTAATGATACAGTCCGTATTTATATATAAAAATATAGCAAAGTAACTTTGGAACAGATTGGGTCAGTGTGTCTGTCTGTGCTCGGGTGACGCGTCCATGTGTTTGTTAACACGCACGCACACACATGTACAAATGCAAACACACAACACGTGTACACAAAAGCTCCGACATATAATCAAACATCAGCACACATAAAAAGAAAAAGACTCTCCACACACACACACACACACACACCTTGTGTTGCCATTGATGTTTTGTTAATTTGATTTTTCATAAGTGAACAGAAAATGTCAAAAAATGGAAAGCCCCCCCCCCCCAAAAAAAGCCAAAACGATGCTCAGGAGTCACGTGGTGATGACGTCATCGCTGTAAATCAGGTTGCCTTAAATCTGAATTAATCTGATACTTTTGTGATTTTCTCAGTCCCTTTAAGAGTGTCAGCAGTCTATCAAAGGAAGAAGTGAGGACTGATGGAGGGTGGCAGGATGACACTTGACCCCCCTCGCTCGCCTTCTATCCTTTCTTCTGCCTTTCTCCCCCCTTCTCTCCATCCCTCCCCCTCCTTCCCTCGTTCCTTGCTTCCTCCATTTTGCACAGGGAGACTTCCCCTGCCTCCCCCCTCCTCCACTCCCTCTCTTGCTGCCTTCCTTCCATTTGTTGGACGCCGCATCCATCCATCCATTCATCCATCCAGTTGCGTTTTTTCTCTGTCTGCCTTCACTCCATTCATCTTCTTCTCTCTCTCTCTCTCTCTCTCTCAGCCCATTAAGAGCTATCATGAAGCTAATTGCTTGTTTGATCAACTCTCTGTGGACGAGGAGCTGGAAGCTTTTAGTCCTCTGAACCCAAAGGGGAGGTGTGTGTGTGTGTGTGTGTGTGTGTGTGTGTGTGTGTGTGTGTGTGTGTGTGTGTGTGTGAGAGAGAGAGATGGGGAGAGAGAGAATAATCGACTTTGAATCTTCCGTCCCAACGAGGATTAAAGGTGCAGTCCTTATTTCAAATGGAAACCAAAGGGACGCCCCCCTACAAAAATACAAACACGGGATTGGACGTTTCCGTCACTCCCAAATTGATTGACAGGTCTCTTAATACGAGGGCTAACACTGCATGCTGACAGAGAAAAGCTTTTTAATCATATCTCTTAATGAGCACAGTTTTTCCCCGAAATACAAAAAGAAAAGGAGATAAAAATCTAGATACATATAGTTAGCTTTTTTTCTTCTTGGCTGTTGAATCTTGATGCTTCTATTCTTTCTTTTTTTGGGGGGGGGGTTTAAAGTTGGTTGACTGGAAGATGAGCTGGCTGGAGGAGAGTGGTGAAGCCCGGGCTGTTGCCACGGTGATGGGAGCGGTGGGTGAACTGGGATACGGGTAATGGCACAGGAGGAAGGGCGGGTTAAGAGAACAAAAGAGCGATGCTGATGTGAGGAAGACGGAGGAGGGGTAAAAAAAAGAAAAAGAAAAGAGGGACGGATGGGGGTGGCAGGGCGGGGCGGGGCGGGGGCTGAATTCGTGGGGGTCAAAGGGGGGGGTAGGCGACAGACTGCTGTGGGGAGGTAACACGAACCCTCACAACTCCACTGAAACAACGCTTCTAAAAATAAATGTAGGAGGGAGCCTTCATCTGCTGACAGAACAACACACACACACACACACACACACACACACACACACACACACACACACAAGCTGCACACAGAGACAAACAAGAAACTGAGGAAAAGACATATGCGCATACACACAAACACGCATGCATAGATGCTCAAGTAGAGGTACATGTTAACACACACACACACACACACACACACACACACAGATATTGACAGGTACACAAATATCGGCTGCTGCACTGCAGAATGGAACACACACACACACACACACACACACACACACACACACACACACACACACACACACACACACACACACACACACACACACAGATATTGACAGGTACACAAATATCGGCTGCTGCACTGCAGAATGGAACACACACACACACACACACACACACACACACACACACACACACACACAGCGAGGGAAACACACAGCAACATCCATGCTTCCTGGTCATCATGAATGCCCCCCCCCCCCCCTCCATGTGAAACAATCCCTCATTCAGTTCCTGGACATTGTTCAAATACCTCACAGTGCTTTCTGCTTTACAAATAAATTTAACAGCGTCGAAATGTGGTCTGGACCACAGTACCCGGTCCGGTCCCTCTGTTATTTGGTGTGGATCGCTTGTGTGTGCCAGAGGCCTGTCCGCTGCCTGCACCGTCGCACGACGTCTTCGTCCTTCAGTAAAACAGAGATTTAACATCTTTTATACGTTCTATGCGTTTTTGTTTTCTTGTTTTTTTTTTTAAAAGAACTCTTGTGGTTTTCATCGCATCGTTCTCACTGGAAGTTCCACCTTTTGCCTCCATTTTCATGCAAACACTTGGCAGCTTAGGTCTTTAATCCGTTCTCTCTCGCCATCCCTCTCCATCTCCCCCACGTGTGACATCAGTTCATCCACGCTCGTCTCTCGCGCTGCTTTTCGCCCCAAAGGTTTCTCTCCTAACAGCCGTGTGGACACATCCTGAGCCTGGTGGACTGTAGTAGACCTGGCCTGGTGGACTGTAGTAGTCCTAGCCTGGTGGACTGCAGTAGTCCTGAGCCCGGTCGACTGTAGTAGTCCTGAGCCCGGTCGACTGTAGTAGTCCTGAGCCCGGTAGACTGTAGAAGTCCTGAGCCTGGTGGACTGTAGTAGTCCTGAGCCTGGTGGACTGTAGTAGTCCGTTGTCCTCCACTCTGTCGGATGCCCCTTTGACGGAGGTCCGACAATAAATAAATAAATAGATTCATCTGAAAAGGTCCCGCGCCCTCAATGGCAGCGTGGTGCCGTATGAGTCTGTCTGTCGGTCTGTCTGGAAGTCTCAGTTAAGGTTGGCTTACGGTCCAGGTAAATCACCTCATCTCTGTTCACCCGTTTCGTGTTTCTTTGTTTTTCATCGTAGGGCAACATCAGGTCTTCAACAAGAACAAGCACAGTTAAGCTCTGCTCCCTCCTGAGCTGGGGACCACAAGGTACACAAGGTGAACGGCAGGTAACAGATAGTCGGTTGGCGAAGGTGTTGGGTGTAGTTAGGCAGGAAGGCTCTATCGCCATGGTGTCAGCTGTCACGACACCGTCGTCACAGACAGTGTTGGGTGGCGGCAGCGTGGCTTTGGCGACGTCTACGAAAGACGGATGCGGTCTTCCCCGTTCCGGGCCTGTCATAAGGGCTTCTCCTGTGTCTTGCTGCTCAGCGGGGGATGGCCCGGGGTGGCGTTGGAGGCAGAGATCTTGCGGCACACTGTGTTGGTGTTGCTGCACCTGCAACCCGGACGCGTGGCGCGGTCGTGGACATGCTGGCACAGGGTGAGACACAGCCGGGCGAGGGGGTAGCAGCAGAGGCAGGGCAGGCAGAGGGCCATCAGCCCCATGGCACCCCACCGGGCACAGGCGTGCTGTTGCGTACAAGAGCACGGCCGGTCGGCGCAGTTATCCACATCGTCCTGGGCTGAGCAGTGGTAGAAGAGGCCCTTCACGCAACACAGGCAGGTCCCGTACTCGATGGCACTCTCGGCGGAACACAGGCAGCGCTGGCCACACGCCCAGCAGGATGGCAGGCGGCGCGGGGTGCAACACTCGCCACATTTACAGCGACCGCACCGCTCACAGATGAAGAGGTGCAGCCCCAGCTCCGCCTCGATGTCCGCCAGCCCCTTGGCCAGCGACACTTCGGGCTTGAGGTCGCTTTTGGGCTGGCCGCGCACCACCGAGCTCTGGCCAGAGTGGGAGGACGTGGGGCCCACCAGCAGCCGCTGGTCGGAGGCGGTGCTGGTCCGAGACATGGAGGAGCTGACGGTGCTTGAGCGGCTCAGGTGGACCAGGTGGGCATGTTGGGTCTGACTTTGACTACGGGGTAGGGCCTGCTGGAGGGTGGGCGGCGGGTGGTGGGAGAAGCCGTGGGGATAGCGCTCCTCGTGGGCGTGGAAAAATCCAGACTGGGAGGTCGGCTCCAGTGCCACTGGGCGCTCCACGTAGTCGTTGCTCGCCCGGATGGCGCGGATCTGATCGAGGGACAGTACCGGGACCTGCTGGAAGTCCAGCCCATCTGGCTCCATGCTAAAGGAGTGGGCGGGTTCCATCCTGGATAGCTGGGGGAGGACGGGGGCACCAGGGCCGGGAACCAGGCTGGTGCCGTAGCCGGGGCTGGGACAGGGTGATCCCAACGCTCAGGGCACATCAGACAAACCTGCCGTAACAGAGAGAGGGGAGGGGGGGGGGAGAGAGAGCAAGGTCATTGATGTGATCTTCTGGCATTCATACAGTTTACATAAAGGACAATTTCCGTATTGGGAAAAACATTTCACAGGTCATCTTCCTGTTGATACACTTGCACGGGTGACTCGGTGTAAAACTGCACCACCGTGGCGGCAACGCCGTGATGTCATCCATGTGGCGGCATTTCCCCCGAGAGGCAATGAACAGATGTGGGCTTCGATGCCATGACGTGTCTCAGTGTCTGAACTGGAATTGCTTGAATGCTTTACTCAGGGACACGCGGGACATTTCTTTGGATTATTGCAGTTTTCACATTTTACTGTAAATAAGATTGGATGGAATGGTAAAAATGTGTACTATCAAATCACAATATTTGTAGGATTGTGATATTTTAAAAAAAAATCGCGATATGTTCGGTACTGAAACGTCGCTGTAATATCCAATTGGGGTGAGTTCACGTCTACACAGTGGACAAGTAAAGCCGCGGTCCCAGCTGGACGGAAGTGGGTACGTAACATCCTGTAACGTGCTTAGTCCACTTAGCAAGGTGCTGTAGAAAGCGAGATGGTTGGTGCTTGCATCCGTTCTCGTGCTCTACTGCATCCAGAAACAATAAGATGACTTTGAAAAGGTATGCATGAGGGGATGCTTCCCTATGCATTCCCTATTGAGGAAATTCGGCGGGAAAACAAAAAATTCCCAAGTACAGAAGCAGCTCACCACGTGCTTTGGAGAGGAAAACTGAGGAGAGAGGGATGCGTTTGATTGTAATGTGCTTCATCATGTTTATTACTGATGCTACCCTCTCCCATTTAGCGAATTAACATTAAAATTCTTCAATCTCATTGAATTGAATAAATGACTGGAAAAAAAGCGGTTTCACAAATCGAAAGATGCGGGCGTCCAGGTAGCATAGCGGTCTATTCTGCTGCCTACCAACACGGGGATCTCCGGTTCGAATCCCTGTGGTACCTCTGGCTTGGTCGAGCATCCGTACAGACACAGTTGGCCGTGTCTGTGGGTGGGAAGCCGGATGTGTGGGTATGTGTCCTGGTCACTGCACTAGCGCCTCCTCTGGTCGGTCGGTCGGGGCGGCTATTAAGGGGGGGGGGGACTGTGGGGAATAGCATGATCCTCCCACATGCTAAGTCCCCCTGCACAGTAAAAACCTGAGTGTTAATTTAACTCTGAGAGTGTACAAACGGATCCTCTTGGGTCCACTTTTACACTCTCAGAGTTAAATTAACACTCAGGATTTTACTGTGTGGTGAAACTCCTCACTGTCAGGGGAAAAGAAGCGGCCGGCGACCCCACATGTATTGGAGGAGGCATGTGGTAGTCTACATCCCTCCCCGGATCAGCAGAGGAGGCGGAGCAGTGACTGGGGTGGCTCAGAGGAGTGAGGTAATTGGCCAAATGCAATTAGGGAGAAAAGGGGGGGGGTTAAAAAAAGGCTCGAAAGATTGGACCCAAAATCCAGGGGGTCTTAACCAGGTTTTCAATATTTCGATGAAGACCATAGCCCGGTGTCATGAACCAGATGAAGGTGATCACGTGATAGCCGGGGTGATGCTGGCATTTCACACGGTGTCCAGACGAGGGGTCAAGTTGTCACTAAAGTTACTGGGGTTGATTTTTTTTTGTTGGTTGAACCCGTGTGGTTTGAATTCCTCCACGTAGCCCCAATGTGGTTACAGCGTCCAGTGGACTTCTGGTCCCAGGTGGCTGTCACCCCTCTCTCTCTCTCTCTCTCTCTCCGCCTGTTTTCTGTTTGTACCGAGCTCTGTGTAAAACTGGGACTCCACACGAGCTTCTTGTCCATTTTTGTCTCAGTGGCCACCAGGAAGTGGGAACCACATTTCAGTTTGTTGTTTCAGTGTGGCGGGTTAGCGGTGAAATGCTTCAGTCTGGTTGGCTGTTGGGGGCGGAGGGGGGGGGGGACATATCGCTCATGTCGTCCAGAAGTTAAGCTTTTCTCGACGTCTCACATGTGGGGTTACACCCCCACCCATCCCTTCTCCTGCCATGGCCCTCTCACGGAAAACCAGTTGACTTTCTTCGTTTCTCCGTCTGTCGTCTTTGGATAAAAGAGTGTTAACCAGTAAAACCTGCAGATAGTGACTGGTTAGGAGGAAAACCTGTTTACTGGCCCTCCATGCCACACGGTGGCCCACTTCAGCATTAGATGCAAAGAGCAGCGAAGCACAACTGACAACTGACTGACCAAAACTCCATAAAAGGCAACGACATGGTTCAAAAAACAAACAAACAAACAAACGAAAAGAAAAAAACGTGCTACGCGAGCCAATGAAAGGAAGCCATCGTGTTAACTCGGGGCTGATAAATGATTGTTTCCAATGGAGAGACTCCTGCCTGACAAACTGATGCTCATTGAACCCGAACAAGATCGCTTGATTTGGACCCTGCTTTAGGGCAGAATGTGTGTGTGTGTGTGTGTGTGTGTGTGTGTGTGTGTGTGTGTGTGTGTGTGTGTGTGTGTGTGTGTGTGTGTGTGTGTGTTTTGTGTACTACAGCTAGGGAAAGACAGAGAGAGAGAGAGAGAGAGAGAGAGAGAGAGAGAGAGAGAGAGAGAGAGAGAGAGAGAGAGAGAGAGAGAGAGAGACAGAGAGAGAGAGAGGCGGTGCAGCCTTGCCAATTGGCCATAGGGGCGGAGAGATAGCTGGCTTGCTCCTCTCGTGGGTCCGGTTGTCTCGGAGAGTAATTAGGCCAAATGGAGATGCATTTGAAGCAGCATAGATCAGAAGATTACATGCAGCAGAGGAGGGATCTGAATAGAGGGGAAACGGCGTCAAGTCAAACCTCCTGCTTAAACTGGTTTTAGCAGGACAGCTGAGCAGCTAAACGAGCTTTCCCCCAGCCAGAGAGTGGAGGTATGGGACCCATCCATGTCCTCAGTCCCCACTGACTTTACCATGAGATGTGTATGTGGATGATGAGCCTTTCGTATTCCCACCTGGTGTTCGTATGTGTTGCACACCTGCAGTGTGATCTAATCGTTTTTCTTATTTCTGCGTGTCATGCAAATGAATAAGTGTTCTGTCGTCATCGGAAATAACAATCCTAAACGGAGGTTTCCGCTGCATTTTCACACTGCACATTAACCTACTTATCATTGTTTATCCCTATTTTTTAAACATATTTTCCTCTGCAGACGTATTTTTGTTTCCGTTTTTAGCCCAAATCGTCCTTTCTTATCTGCCTAATTGTCTTTTGTAAATCTGCAAGATGTCTTTTTGAGTCTACCTACTGTTTGTGTTTGAGCTCAAAGATGAAGTTCTGTCCCGTTGTCATGGACAATATGGCTTCTGAACCTGAACACTGGTCAAACAAAACGATGTATCACATATCATATCATATATCATATATCATATATCATATCCTATATCATTTCATGTCATATATCATATGTAATATCATATATCATATGTAACATCATATCATATATCATATATATCATATATGACATATAATATATCATATATTATATCATATATCATATCTTATTATATCATATATATTATATCATATATCATATCATATATAATATGATATATTATATCATATATCATATATAAGATATATCAGTTCCATTGAAATGGTCGTTTTAACCTCTGACTGACGTCAGTAGAGCAGCACAGTTCTGACGTAGTCTAATCAGCGGTAACTTTAAGATGGAAACCTTTTTGCATGCTGTGTGACTGCATCTGGATGTTTCTGACTGGGATCCAATCCCATATTCAGTATATTATCATTATATTATTATATTCTATATTTGGTTTTGTGTGCCCAGACAAGAGAGCTGCTCCCTCGATAAGAGCTTATAAGAAAACAGAATTAAAACTTGAATAATCGGCGTGCGGGTAGCATAGCGGTCTATTCTGTTGCCTGTCACCGGTTCGAATCCCCGTGTTACCTCCGGCTTGGTCGGGCGTCCCTACAGACACAATTGGCCGTGTCTGCGGGTGGGAAGCCGGATGGATGTGGGTGTGTGTCCTGGTCGCGCTACGTCCGCCTGGCGAAACTCCTCACTGTCAGGTGAAAAGAAGTGGCTGGCGACTCAACATGTATCAGAGGAGGCATGTGGTAGTCTGCAGCCCTCCCCGGATCAGCAGAGGGGGTGGAGCAGCGACCGGGGCGGAAGAGTGGGGTAATTGGCCCAGTGCAATTGGGGAGAAAAAAAAGGGGGGGGGACTTGAATAATCAGACGGTTTGAAACAAACCAGTTCAGACACAGCAGTGCTGTGGAAATGGGTAACATGATGCGGACCGGGTGAAACGGGGTAGCGAGGATCAAACTTCCCAATGAAACGCAACAGGTCTTATTTTACCTAGCGTGAGACACGGGGGGGGGGGGTCCGTTTATGTTTGAGTCTTGGGTCAAATCTGCTGAGAACAACCGACTCACTGAAGGTTCATCACGTTTCAGCTTGAAGGGACGACCCTGTTTTGTTTTTGCAGTGCAGCTGTGCTGATGGGACGAGGAGGAGGAGGAGGAGGAGGAGGAGGAGGAGGAGGTCAGATGTCATCCAGGAATGGAAATCCATCAACAGGAAGGAAACGGCTTTTATCAGGCCGGACCTCTCCTGTCCAGTCAGCTTCCAGGGAGAGATTTCCGGAGAGTTCCAGACAGCCTCAATCTCTCTCTCTCTCTCTCTCTCTCTCTCTCTCTCTCTCTCTCTCTCTCTCTCTCTCTCTCTCTCTCTCTCTCTCTCTCTCTCTCTCTCTCTCTCTCTCTCTCTCTCTCTCTCACACACACACACAGACTCATGCACGGTTTGATGATGCTAGGCTTTAACTGGGTCTTTCACATTTGCTGTTTGACCATTTTTCCTTTTGCACTTTGATCCCGCAACCTTTTTATTCCGTTCCATTTTACATTTCTAACTTTTAATTTGTTCATTTGAAATGCCTTTACATCATTACGGTTTTTTTTAATCTTTCAATCTCTTTTTTAAGTTGCTTTTTATCTTATTCTGTATTGAATATCTTTTCATGCTTTTTGGAATGCCCTCTGAACTGTTTTTTGTGTGAAATGTGCTTCATAAATACACCTCATGCACTTACACACACACACACACACACACACACACACACACACACACACACACACACAGACGTAAACAGGCTCACACATATCTACTGGAAGACGTTTTTGAAAAGACACAAAGACAGACACACAGCTTAACATGATTACACAGTGCACACACACACACACACACACACCCCATCCCGGGCTCATTGGGGCATTAGGTAGGAGATGCATGAAAAATGTTCATGCAACTTGTTGGCGTACAGCTGAGTTTCCTCAGAGCTGCTCAGAGCTGGATTTAACGGAAACGTCGCAATAAACCTAGTTGCATCACGCTGAATCTGTGTCAACTTGATGCAACAAGGTTCACGCAACGACCAATGAGAGCACAACTGTCGTCAGGTCACTCCACACATGACCGTCCTGTTGTGCCAGGCTTTCAATAGCTGACGATAGAGCCGTGACGGAGAGACACGGACCTGACACAAGGGCCTGGCACAAGGACCTGACACAAGGACCTGACACAAGGACCTGACACAAGGACCTGGCACAAGGACCTGACACAAGGACCTGGCACAAGGACCTGACACAAGGGCCTGACACAAGGACCTGACACAAGGGCCTGGCACAAGGGCCTGGCACAAGGGCCTGGCACAAGGGCCTGGCACAAGGGCCTGGCACAAGGACCTGACACAAGGGCCTGACACAAGGACCTGACACAAGGACCTGACACAAGGACCTGACACAAGGGCCTGACACAAGGACCTTACACAAGGACCTGGCACAAGGACCTGACACAAGGGCCTGACACAAGGGCCTGACACAAGGACCTTACACAAGGACCTGACACAAGGGCCTGACACAAGGACCTTACACAAGGACCTGACACAAGGACCTGACACAAGGACCTGACACAAGGGCCTGGCACAAGGGCCTGGCACAAGGACCTGACACAAGGGCCTGACACAAGGACCTGACACAAGGACCTGGCACAAGGACCTGACACAAGGGCCTGGCACAAGGACCTGACACAAGGGCCTGACACAAGGACCTGACACAAGGGCCTGGCACAAGGGCCTGACACAAGGACCTGGCACAAGGACCTGACACAAGGGCCTGACACAAGGACCTGACACAAGGGCCTGGCACAAGGGCCTGGCACAAGGACCTGACACAAGGACCTGACACAAGGGCCTGGCACAAGGGCCTGACACAAGCGCCTGACACAAGGACCTGACACAAGGGCCTGACACAAGGACCTGACACAAGGACCTTACACAAGGACCTGACACAAGGACCTTACACAAGGACCTTACACAAGGGAATGTGTTTGACTGAATGTTTTGATATTTTGATTTTGATTTTGATGGGGCGGCACGGTGGCGCAGTGGTTAGCATGGTCGCCTCACAGCAAGAAGGTCCTGGGTTCGAGCCCCGGGGTAGTCCAACCTTGGGGGTCGTCCTCTGTGTGGAGTTTGCATGTTCTCCCCGTGTCTGTGTGGGTTTCCTCCGGGGGCTCCGGTTTCCTCCCACAGTCCAAACACATGTAGGGCAGGTGAATCGGCCGTACTAAATTGTGTGTGTGTGTGTGTGTGTGTGTGTGTGTGTGTGTGAGTGAGATGGCCTGGCGCAGTCTGTCCAGGGTGTCTCCCTGCCTGCCGCCCACTGACTGCTGGGATAGGCTCCAGCATCCCTGAGAGCAGGGTAGGCAGCTTGGGTAGTGGGTGGATGGACAGTACTCTGTTTTTGGTTTGAAGATGTGCCAGCTGGGTAACAATATTAACATGATAGTTTGATGGCTGGGAGAGCTTGGTCTGCTGCGTCCGGTGGATCCAGGGACCACGGCCCCGCCCGGAGCTGCGACCGAGGACGAAACACCGAGGCCTGTCTGACAGGTAGGCTAAGCTAACTGCTAGCCCATGCAGACCGGAAGTTGCAACAGTCATCCTGGCTGGCGTTCGTTCTCCTGGACAGTGTTTTTTTTAAATATATATATATGTTAGATATGTGTGTTTTTGTAGTTTTTTCTTTTGTAGTTTACTGTGTGCTCTTGTCGTTTGGATGTGTGTTTTTGTCTTTGTGTTGCGCTGCTGTGGGCTGGGGGGAAACAACGGTCGGTTTCATTTCAAGTGCGCAAGTGCATGAAATGAAACGACAAATAAACGCTCCTCTTCCCGATTAATCAACAGTCAGGTTAACGTGTTGATGGCAGCAAAGCCAACGCTTCAAAATAGCATCAACTTGCAACAATGATAACCAACTGTAAACAAAATAACTCATTAATGTTACATTCCTTCATTCTTTCTGATTAATCTCATCGGCTGTTGCACCCAGTTTGATTGCATGCATTTTAGTGTAACGGTTTAGTTGCACAAACATGATGCAACTTACGTGTGTGTGTGTGTGTGTGTGTGTGTGTGTGTGTGTGTGTGTGTGTGTGTGTGTGTGTGTGTGTGTGTGTGTGTGTGTGTGTGTGTGTGTGTGTGTGTGTGCATATGGTGATCCAGTGAATCTGGCTTAATCTGACATTGCACCATCGTGCAGAAAAAGGACATCTGCTGGGTGAAAACGTAAAGCTTGCTCACACGTTCATTCATTCCAACGATTCACTCGTTCATGTCTTTTGTTTACCCATTCATTCCTTCACCCGTTGTTACTCGTCAGGCTTTGCTCAGTCAGCATACTGTAAGAAAGGAGGGACAAGTTTGGGGGTTTTTTTTGGCCCTACCGAGTCAAGACGGCTGCCGAGACTCGTTGATTGACCTCTCACGCGCACGTGGAACGCCTCAAAACACTGGAAAACGTGATGGAGATATTCTCTCCATTTCCTGCCGCTGTCTTCTGAGGCCACGCTGTTTCAGTTTCAGTGACTTTGCTCTCTCTGCAGAATGATGTGTGAACCACAGCGCCGGACAGGGAGTGTCCACTTTCCCTCCACGGAGGAGGAGGAGGAGGAGGAGGAGGAGGAGGAGGGGTGTTGGCTGGGGGACGCAGGGATGGAACTGCGGATGGAGTGGTTGAGAAGATGGAGGAAACCATGGCTGGCTGGCAACACCCTCTCATGTTACGGGACAAGTGATGAAGCTCTGTGTGTGTGTGTGTGTGTGTGTGTGTGTGTGTGTGTGTGTGTGTGTGTGTGTGTGATTCTGGTTAGTGGGAGTTAACTTCCCAAACATGGTTTCCATGGAGATGTCTCCCAGTAACGCAGAACCTTGGGGCAGACCCCAAACCAAGGCATGGAGGTGGTGTGTGTGTGTGTGTGTGTGTGTGTGTGTGTGTGTGTGTGTGTGTGTGTGTGTGTGTGTGTGTGTGTGTGTGTGTGTGTTAGCTCCCAGAGGACAGAGGGAGTTGAACTGTCGTTGCATTAGCAAAGTTGTCTGATCCGCATCTCATCACGGTAATCCCACGATGGCATTTTGCACCACAGTTGCTGCAGACCGACTGTTGCACGATTGTCTTCGGCCTTAATTGTACTGCGCCTGACATTTAAGTCAAGTTTAACTTGGTCTCACTTGGCAGCCAGACTTGTATAAGGTCAGGGGGTCCACACTGTTCCTTAACCAGCTCAACAGCTGCCTACTTTGACCAGAAAATGTCTTTTTTGCTGATTGTTCTGCCCCCCCCCCCCCCCAATTGTATCCGGCCAATTATCCCAGTCTTCCGAGCTGTCCCGGTCGCTGCTCCACCCCCTCTGCTGATCCGGGGAGGGCTGCAGACTACCACATGCCTCCTCCGATACATCGTCGCCAGCCCCTTCTTTTCACCTGACAGTGAGGAGTTTCGCCAGGGGGATGTAGCACGTGGGAGGATCACCCTATTCCCCCCAGTCCCCCCACCCCGAATAGGTGCCCCGACCGGCCAGAGGAGGCGCTAGTGCAGCGACCAGGACACATACCCACATCCGTCTTCCCACCCGCAGACACAGCCAATTGTGTCCACAGGGACACCCGACCAAGCCGGAGGTAACACGGGGATTCGAACCGGTGATAAATAGACCGCCACGCCACCCAGACGCCCAGAAAATTTGTTTTGACCAACACTCAAAATGACCAATCACGGACCGTTAATTTGGTGCGGTGTGTAGCAGTCGGTTTTGAAACAGTGCTACCAGGAAAAAGAGCCACGTGGAAAGTCGTCCTGACATCCCACTCAGCTCGGCGGTCTCACAGTGAGGTCGGGGCGTGAACTTCACAAACTTTATCAAACCACCGGGTAACTCTCGGTCACAGATGCTCGTTGTTCTCACTGTGGGAACAAGTCCTTCATTTTGCCTGCTGCTCTGGTTTTGTTACAAGTTGTTTCCGGTTAGAAAGCAGTGCACCGCTGCAGCTGGCTCATCCTCCGCAGACCCGGAGCGTCCGCACCGCCAAACAGACTGTGGCAGGTTGGGCCTCGCAACACTAGGGTTAATGCACAGCCCTGGATCCCATTTACCCTCTCACAAGGCTTCACATGCACACAGTGAGAAACAGGAAGACACAATCAATAAAATGGATGACGGCCTTGCTGTTAGACCCTGAATTTGCGTCTTTTCTCTGGGAGTTATACCACGCAGCAATCCTCATCACGTTTACCCTGATTATCAGGGGCGTGGCCACGTGGGGGCCGGGAGGGGCCGCGGCCCCCATTGGTCAGAGCACGGCCGCCCTGCTGGCCCCTCCGCCCCCCTTCCCCTGTCCCGAGTGGGTAAAAAAAAACCAAAAAAACACCTGCACAGAAACCGTCAAATGGAAGCTGAAATACATGCATTATTATTATTAGCCTATTATTATTAAGTCTTGTCCTTTGCCACTAAAGTTATGAGCCCAATGGGCTATTTTTAAGGGATTTTTAAGATCAAGAAAGAATTTAATGAGGAGTAAAAAGTGCAGCGTGTGTAAGTGCAGCATGGCAAGTCCAAGTGGTGTAGTTTATTTAGTTGTGTGTGTTCAGGATATGGAAATGT
>NC_079218.1:13546570-13564854 GCF_029633865.1 Lampris incognitus
ACTCATTCTTATGTCCTGATGATAGTTTCACCCTTTTCCCGGACTTCTATAAAGCCTTTGACACGGTAGAACACAATCTCATGTTTTGCTCCATGGAAAAATTTGGATTTGGTCACTTTTTCTGTAAAGTCGATGTACACCAATGGTGATAGCGTCATCAGAATGAAAAGAGGTACATCCCCGAGGTTTCATTTAAAACGTGGCATCAGTCAGGGTTGCCCAGTCTCACCATATGTATTCATTCTTTGTACACAACTTCTTACTAGTCATATTAAAAATGGCACATTAAAAGAAATATCCATTGCAGGCAGAGGTATTATAATTAGTCAACTTGCTGACGACACTAACTTTCTAAAGAATGCTAGTCAAGTACCTACTGATATACACTACCGTTCAAAAGTTTGGGATCACCCAAACAATTTTGTGTTTTCCATGAAAAGTCACACTTATTCACCACCATATGTTGTGAAATGAATAGAAAATAGAGTCAAGACATTGACAAGGTTAGAAATAATGATTTGTATTTGAAATAAGATTTTTTTTACATCAAACTTTGCTTTCGTCAAAGAATCCTCCATTTGCAGCAATTACAGCATTGCAGACCTTTGGCATTCTAGCTGTTAATTTGTTGAGGTAATCTGGAGAAATTGCACCCCACGCTTCCAGAAGCAGCTCCCACAAGTTGGATTGGTTGGATGGGCACTTCTTTGAGCAGATTGAGTTTCTGGAGCATCACATTTGTGGGGTCAATTAAACGCTCAAAATGGCCAGAAAAAGAGAACTTTCATCTGAAACTCGACAGTCTATTCTTGTTCTTAGAAATGAAGGCTATTCCATGTGAGAAATTGCTAAGAAATTGAAGATTTCCTACACCGGTGTGTACTACTCCCTTCAGAGGACAGCACAAACAGGCTCTAACCAGAGTAGAAAAAGAAGTGGGAGGCCGCGTTGCACAACTGAGCAAGAAGATAAGTACATTAGAGTCTCTAGTTTGAGAAACAGACGCCTCACAGGTCCCCAACTGGCATCTTCATTAAATAGTACCTGTTAGAGCCTGTTTGTGCTGTCCTCTGAAGGGAGTAGTACACAACGGTGTAGGAAATCTTCAATTTCTTAGCAATTTCTCGCATGGAATAGCCTTCATTTCTAAGAACAAGAATAGACTGTCGAGTTTCAGATGAAAGTTCTCTTTTTCTGGCCATTTTGAGCGTTTAATTGACCCCACAAATGTGATGCTCCAGAAACTCAATCTGCTCAAAGAAGTGCCCATCCAACCAATCCAACTTGTGGGAGCTGCTTCTGGAAGCGTGGGGTGCAATTTCTCCAGATTACCTCAACAAATTAACAGCTAGAATGCCAAAGGTCTGCAATGCTGTAATTGCTGCAAATGGAGGATTCTTTGACGAAAGCAAAGTTTGATGTAAAAAAAATCTTATTTCAAATACAAATCATTATTTCTAACCTTGTCAATGTCTTGACTCTATTTTCTATTCATTTCACAACATATGGTGGTGAATAAGTGTGACTTTTCATGGAAAACACGAAATTGTTTGGGTGATCCCAAACTTTTGAACGGTAGTGTAAAAACACTAGAATCATCCTCTGCAGCATCTGGACTTCCTTTTTTCTTTTTAACTTGAACAAGCGTGAGCTTTTCTCTCTTAAAGAATGTAACATACCCTATATCTCTAACGTACCAGTTAAAGGGAGAGTTACTTATTTGGGGAATACCATCATGAAAAATTAAGAAAAAAATATGTTCTGGAAACTTTAGCTTGTTAAGTAATGAAATGAGAAAAACTCTTAACCAGTGGTTGCAAAGACATTTATCCTTAAAAGGGTGAGTGTTACTGATGAAGGCAGAAGGGTTATCCCGCCTAACATATGCAGCAATCTCTTTATTTGTCAATAAGCAGATATGTAATATAATTGATAAATTACTCGTCAATTTTATATGGAAAAACAAGACTCATTATGTAAAAAAAATCTGTTATTATGAACACCGATGACTCTGGTGGGCTCAATTTTCTTGATTTCACTATTCTCGATAATAACTTTAAAATTAATTGGACAAAGCAATTTCTAAACAACCCTACATCTACTTGGAACTTTATAACTAATTATATTTTCTCTATGATTGGAGGCCTTTAATTTGTACTTTTTTGTGATTATAAGATAGAGAAACTTCCCTTAAATTTATCTAAATTCTACAGACAAACACTTCTAGCATGGTCTTTAATTTACAAACACAATTTCTCCCCCCATAATTGTTTCATTTGGCATAATTGGCGTATTACATTCAAAAATAGATCCCTATTCCATCTAAACTGGTTTGACAATAATAAAATTCTAGTAACCTGATTAATTAATGTTAATGGACTGCTGTTGAACTACTCTGAATTCCTTAATACCTTTGGCCTTCCTGTTACCCCAAAGGAGTTTGCCACGGTCATGGATGCTATTCCTTCTGGACTTCTAATTGTCCTAAAGGGGCAGAAAGACCAGTTCTCTTACCAGCATTTGACCCTACTTCAGTGGGTAGTGTGTGCCTGACTACGACTTTAAGAAATAATCTTAACATATGGTCATTATTTCAAAAAGATTTTACTAGTACCCCTTCTGTTGTATCCTATTGGTCTAGATTTGTTGATCACTTGAATTGGAAAAGTATCTGGAATCTTCCATACAAACATCTCTTTACCAATAAAATAAGGGAAGTTTCTTTCAAACTCATACATAGGTATTATCCTGCAAGTCATTATCTTAAGTTTAAGAAAGACACTTGCGTTGACTGTTCATTATGTGAAATGCACCAAGAAAGAGTGCTGCACCTGTTCTGGCACTGCAGTAACAGGTTTGGGAAAGACGTGTCACGGTATATTGCCAATAACACTGACTCTGACTTTTCTCTTTATTGGGAAAATGATGATTATTTTAGCGAAGTATTATATTCATAAATCAGAATTTAGCCATTTTAAACCCGTATTTATAGTATTTGAGAAGGAAACCAAACAGTACAATAAAACCACTGTTAACTCTAAAAATAAGAACGCTGCAAAAGCTATTTGAGCTCTTTGTTTAATGTTTTCACTTAAAAGATCCCCCGGCTCTGATGTTTTGTCTGTATTCATAACTGTTTTGTTTGTATGTGAATTTTATTGTCTGGTTCTGGTTTAGCTAGGCGCTGACAAGACGGACGGACTCAACACATGACGTTGAGAAGAAACTCAAGAGTTGGTCATTACAATACAAAAATATGGCGCGGGAAGTCTGATATGTGGAAAAATTTCTCAGTTGTGACAAAGATGGAAAAGAAGGGGACTATTTGCTGCGACAAATGTACAAAGGTGTTGATGTACAGACTGGCACCTCTGGGCTGAGGCGACATGCCCGCTCCGTTCTCCCGGGTCAGAGTAGCTGTCTTTCAGAGGTAAAGCACCGCTCCCTGCACACATTAAACACGATGTAGTCCAGGAATGTGTCGCACTCTGCTGCAGAGACATTCGGCCGTATGACTTCGTGCCGGAAGGCTTTGTTGACGTAGTTCAACACGTTGTTAATGTAGCCGCTAAATATGGCAAATCTGATGTAAAAGATGCCTCACCCAACCACCATATCCAGACATGAGGAGGGGAGAGCTCAGGCACTGCAGGCGTCGGTGGCAACTGAGATAAAGCTCATTATCGAAACATGGATGTACCATCACAACAGATATATGGACTGAGGATTACCACAAAACATCACTCATTTCCAGCACCATCCGTTACACAGCGATCTCGGTCTCGTTTCAAGGGTGCTGTCTGCGGCTCCCAGCAAATACGGCGTGTCAAAACCAGGAGAGAACACCAGGAACCTGCTGTTTGGGAAACTCCGTGCGTTTGGAACAGATGCGTCACTGCTAGTTGGCCGTGCTGTGTCGTGTTGTGTCGTGTCGTGTTGTGTCGTGTCGTGTCGTGTTGTGTCGTGTCGTGTCGTGTTGTGTTGTAAACCGTGGAGCCAACATAGTTGCTGCCCTTGTTTATTTATTTATTTTACTTTTCATCAGCTGAATGAAAAACACTGTTGCAAAGCAGTCCATTCGTTTTTCGGTTACGTTTAATGGTGCAATATGTTTGATAGTCGTGTATGAATGCGGAGGAGGAGAACAGAACAGAGGAGGGCTGCTCCTCATCAGTGCGTTAAAAGACACAGGGAAACGTAAAACAACCTCAGCAGCACAAACAGCATAGGTACTAAAATTATAAGGCAAATCAGTGCAGTTTAATATTGCCTTAGAACTGGTGTACTTATTGCACTGGAACAGCTGTAATTATTGCACCAGAATCAATGTAATTATGCACTAGAACGTAATTTGGCTCCGTTATTACC
This sequence comes from Lampris incognitus, assembly GCF_029633865.1. Classification (NCBI taxonomy): domain Eukaryota; kingdom Metazoa; phylum Chordata; class Actinopteri; order Lampriformes; family Lampridae; genus Lampris; species Lampris incognitus. The sequence continues at coordinate 13,550,939 of NC_079218.1, forward strand.
GACAGCTATGCATCCCTTTATTAATAGTACACAGTAAAATAATGTGTCTTCCCTGCGGGGCGGGAGAGCACACAAAATCAGTGGAATTCTGTTGTGCGGGCCTGGATGAGCAGAATGGGAGTGCAACACGCACAATGCGGGAGTGCAGCACGCACAATGCGGGAGTGCAACACGCACAATGCGGGAGTGCAACACGCACAATGCGGGAGTGCAACACGCACAATGCGGGAGTGCAACACGCACAATGCGGGAGTGCAACACGCACAATGCGGGTGCGGGCGGTAATGGTCAGAAATCCCGCGCAGGGCTCTACTCTGCAGTTCCATGTTTACATGTATGAAAGGTCTGTGATTGGCTGTTTGATGTGACGTCTGCCTAGTAACAGATTGGCACGTTACTAAGGTTTTACTATAGCCACCCGTTCTGTGCGTCTGGACAGCGCAACCCAAATCAGTAGATCACACGCTCACAACTTCCTAGTTAAACATGGTAAGGAGTTTACACACAAAGGCGGGGATTTAGATGTTGTAATGACTGGTGAAACCCTGTCCTGTAACGTTTTGTCAAAATGACAACAAGACACAAACAGACCTAGCTTAATTTAAACGACAACAAACGAACTACAACAATCCAACAACACGCCATGTCGAGCTTCGACAGTTTGTAACGCTTTACTTGAGAAGAGGGAACATGGTAGTTCCATATTTAAATGTAGGGAAGGTTTCGGTTGGCTGGCTGCTGAGTGATGTCTGCCTATAGTAACCTGTTATTAACAGTATGTCCATGTTATTGACGCTTTACTAGCTATGGTGCAACCCAAATCAGTAATACAACTTACTAGTTAATACTAAGAACATAGTAAGGACTGTCCACACACATTTAGGGATTTAGATTTAGTAATGACTGTCCTGCTCTTCGATATTGTTAGCTATTGTAGACTAATGTTATGTGCTATCCGCAGCCCTACATAAAACGGCCATGGGCCGTCAAAATGACCGCCTTTTTTTAAACTATGTTCTGTCAAGATAAATACCCAGTTGAGATTTTAATGCATTGCATATGTTAGTATGTCTGTTAAGAAACAACTTGACACCAAACGTAACATTTTAACAACTATAATACTATTTTTTAACAATTTAAACTTCAGAGACTTGGTCAAACTTGAATAGCAAAATTGAAAAAGGGAAAATACTACCTGAAAAACAAAATGGAAAACACATATTGCTAATCTAATAAACGTAACGAGGCCTATAAAACGTGAAATGTAAAAAAAAAAAAAAAAGAAAGAAAGAAAAAAAAGAACTGAAATAACCACTGAAACAGTCCCAAACAAGGGCCGGGACTTAAAAAAAACTAATAGAACGACCATAGGCCGTCAAAATGACAGCCCACGGTTTTTAAACTCTACATTCTGTCAAGATAAATGCCCAGTTGCGATATTAATGCATTGCATATGTTAGTGTGTCTGTTAAGAAACGGACACCAAAACTAACATTTTAACAACTTTAATACTATTTTTAAACAATTTAAATGGCCGCTGTCCAACGCCTTTAAATACTGCAACGCCTCGGTGGTAGTCATGGTGCATCTGTAATGGTGGCTGTACCCAATTGGCAATAATCAAAAATCATGTTTAGACTATTTCTCTGCACTGGAGAACGCTAGTGTGTTTCTAGGACAGAGCAGTGAACTTCACGAAGGAAATTATGCGACCAAAACACCTCATAAATACTGACATGACGCGGAAATGACGAGCGGTCTCATGGTCGTTTCAGTAGATCTTATAACTTTTTTGTGCAATTGATCTAAAATTTGTTTTAATGCAAAGATATGCAATTTTAGGAGCATTCGCGGAGCGGCAGGTCTGTAACTTTTTTTTCCGCAAAGTTATTAAACTTTGAAAATCCGAAACCGTCAAAATGACGGCCTTGGTCGTTCTAGTGAGTGTTGCTAATATGGGAAAAATTCCTTGGCTCTGATCTGAGATGAAAGAAAGAAGAAAAAATGAATATCAAAAATCGTTAAGGTTAAAAAATGACTTCGCCCCATGAGGGCATGCACAGAGGATAAATACAAGATATAGTATGTCTGGCACTGCATCTGGCCACCTTCATCATTAGGGAGAGAATAAGGAACATGAATGATGACTATATCACTGCATTTTTAGGAGTGTGTGTGTGTGTGTGTGTGTGTGTGTGTGTGTGTGTGTGTGTGTGTGTGTGTGTGTGTGTGTGTGTGTGTGTGTGTGTGTGTAAGGAGCTGAAGAAAAGAGAAAGGTGGACTGTCTGTCATGTATGAACGTACAGGATGTTAAGAGAGTTTATTAGAAAGTTGATCTTTAGAGCCACACAGGTTGTGTTTACTTTGGAAACAGATCCAGTGTGTAAAAATAGCAAAAACTAGATTTTATGAGGCAGTAATAAAGCAGCCAGTTCACCAGTGTGTGTGTGTGTGTGTGTGTGAGAGAGAGTGTGTGAGAGAGAGAGAGAGAGAGAGAGAGAGAGAGAGAGAGAGAGAGAGAGAGAGAGAGAGAGAGAGAGAGAGAGAGAGAGAGAGAGAGAGAGAGAGAGAGAGAGAGAGAGAGTTGTTGGCCAGTCGGGCACTAAGACCCAGGGGCCTCTGTCCGGCCCTGTGGGAGAGCAGTGGGATTGAATGACAACAAACTGGATGAGATTCCGGATGTGCCGAATCTGACCCCGACGGAAGGACTGAAATAGACACTGCAGACCAGCAAGTCCGAGCAAGAGAGGGAGTGTGAGAGCGTGAGAGAGAGAGAGAGAGGGAGAGAGGGAGAGAGAGAGAGGGAGAGGGAGAGAGAGGGAGAGAGAGAGAGAGAGAGAGAGAGAGAGAGAGAGAGAGAGAGAGAGAGAGAGAGAGAGAGAGGGAGAGAGAGGGAGAGAGAGGGAGAGGGAGAGAGAGAGAGAGAGAGAGAGTGTGACAGAGAAAGGGAGAGAGGGAGAGAGAGAGAGAGAGAGAGAGAGAGAGAGGGAGAGAGGGAGAGGGAGAGAGAGAGAGAGAGAGAGAGAGAGAGAGAGAGAGAGAGAGAGAGAGAGAGAGGGAGAGGGAGAGGGAGAGAGAGAGAGAGAGAGAGAGAGAGAGAGAGAGAGAGAGAGAGAGAGAGAGGGAGAGAGAGGGAGAGGGAGAGAGAGAGAGAGAGAGAGAGAGAGAGAGTAGCGCTTCTTCGTATGACAGCCAGAAAACATGATGTGAATAATGACACTTGGTATTGTTTCCGGTTGAGTTTTGGAAGAATTTCGGTCGTTTTCGCCTTAACAAAAAAAAACGTTTTCGTGGCTTCCAGACTAAACAAAGGAGTCTCCAATCTTGTCAGGTTCATTCATGGTTCTGTTTTGGATCGTTGGACCGCTGACACGGCGGGAGTCCAGAAGCCGTGAACCGATGCATCTTGTCTCTCTGAAGGGCCCGTTGGGTTTGGGGGATGAGGCCCTCCCCCCCCGCCAAAGAAGCACCCTCATCTTTTCCCACTGCCCATGGTCGACATGTGAAATAAGTCTGCACCAGTTGTTTCATTTGTCTTATTGTTTTTTTTAATTATTTTTTTAGTTTATTAAAATCTGTCATGGATTTTTTTTTCCAAAAAAAAAAAGAAGCCTTGGAAAGGAAATGATGACCTCCCCCCTTCCGTCCGTCTGCAGTCATCTGACCACGTGGTCAAACGCTACTTTTGCAAAAAGTGAACATCAACGGCAGGCCGAGTGTGCAGGTATCAAGTCAGGACAGGACGGGTACAACAAGACTAAAAACTGACGGTCTGAAAGTTACAACACGGCGATGGGATTACAACCACCAAACACGCTCTGGGATTGGACAGACGGCGTCAAGTCCGAGCAGAAACAATCAGAAGCGTCCTCAGGGAGGGTTCGGGGCTGTCAAGCTCAAAACCACTTGGATGTGCCGCAGAAGCCAACGAGCCGAGGTTCTTCCAGGGTGCCTCACTGTCACAACAGCAGAATAACTTTTAATTACTCGATGATCCCCGACGTCACAGGAAACCACAGTAAAGAAGGTCAAAGGTCACAGCCACAGGCTTTGACGACATCCCTAAAAGGGTTAATTTGGGGAAATGGGGAAGAGGCTCGGGTTCTGGTCCTGGATTAAGTGAGGAAAGGTCTTTCTTGCAGAGATGACAGCTTCCTGTGTCTGCCAGACTGGTCCCAGCAGGTCCAGCACCACATGAAAGTCCACCTAAACCGAGGAAACTGCAGTGGCGCTTTGAAGCCGACCGCTCCTGACTGCTGGTCGTGTGTTGTCCGTCTCGGGGCTTGTTCCGTCGGGCCCACGAGGTTGTTCTGGATAACAGAATGGACGAGTTTCCTGAAGTGCATTTGTAAATAAAACCCTGTTATCAGGCTGGACCGGCAGGGTCCCGTTCTGCAGAGCGTGGACATGACACAGGCCCTGTCAGTCCTGCTGCACATGACGCTTCGTTTAAAGGATGCATACGTCCAAGCTAATTCGCCGTGCATTTGACGTGGCTGTCCGGGTGGCGTAGCGGTCTAGTCCGTTGCCGACCAACACGGGGATCGGCGGTTCGAATCCCCGTGTTACCTCCGGCTTGGTCGGGCGTCCCTGCAGACACAATCGGCCGTGTCTGCGGGTGGGAAGCCGGATGTGGGTATGTGTCCTGGTCGCTGCACTAGCGCCTCCTCTGGTCGGTCGGGGCGCCGGATGTGGGCAGCCCACCCCGGATCGGCAGAGGGGGTGGAGCAGCGACCGAGACGGCTCGGAAGAGTGGGGTAATTGGCCGGGTACAAGTGGGAAGAAAAGGGGGGGAGGGGGGAAATCCCCAGATTTACACAAACCAGTTTACACACGACAAACTCTGGGGTTTTCGGGGCCCCTCGGGGGCCGAGACCCCCGGACAGTTTCCCCCTTTGGCCTGGTGGGTGATCCAGCCTTCCGATGTCTTTTCACACGATGCCGTACTAAAGTGTGTGTGGGTGGGGTGGGAGGGGGGGTACATGCGGGAAGATAATAGTTTTCTTTCCTCATGTTAATTTCTTGGAAGCGGAGACGGTTGGTTATGATTAAAACAGGAGTCATGCTGCTTAGTGGCTGCGGCGCATCACTCACACTGTTAAACCAAGCCCCAGCCGATCACACCTCCCATTCACCAAAGCCCTGGCCCCAATAATAGCCACTCCATACTTCCATTCATTTCTCCATCCATCCATCCATCCACCCATTCATATGTCCATACCGCTGTCTGCCAAGCTTAACCTCTTTCTTCCCTCGCCGTCTCATCTATCCACCTTTCCCATCATCTGTCAGTCCATTCACTACACTCCTTCCTCCCTCACCACTCTCTCCCTCTTTCTCTCGCTCTCTCTCTCTCTCTCTCTCTCTCTCTCTCTCTCTCTCTCTCTCTCTCTCTCTCTCTCTCTCTCTCTCTCTCTCTCTCGTTATGTTTACACTCTTTCTCTGTCTTTATTCCCTTTCTCCCTTCCTCTCCTTTCTCTCTTCCCTCTCTCAATTTCTCTCTCTTCCCTCACTCTCCCCACATCACCCCCCCCCCCCTCTCTCTCTCCATCAGTCCAGCTCATCATTTGTTCATCCGGCTACCCCTCCAGTCCCCCACCGCTCCAGCAGAGATGGGTATTGACATTTTACATCCGACCTTGAGGACGATCAATCCCAACCCTGCATGTCCCCATCCCAGTCACACACACACACACACACACACACACACACACACACACACACACACACACACACGCACATACACACTCTCATACTTTATGCCCAAAACACTTAGAGGTTAGTTAACATGCATGCTAACAATCTGTCACATCTCATTGGTTTAGCATGAAGAGAAGGTTGCGGGTCAACACGCTGTCATGCAGGGCGTCACGTGACATGTTAGCGCTGCTGACCTGTCCATCATCCATTTTAGAGAACTACTTTATCGCAATTATTGAAGCTAACGTATTTCTAGTGGTGAGAGGTGTACATTCACTATCTCTAAATGAATCTTATTAATCTGATCAATAACGAATTACCTCAGGGTAATCAATCAATCTATCTATCTATCGATCTATCTATCTATCTATCTATCTATCTATCTATCTATCTATCTATCTATCTATCTATCTATCTATAAGTAAACCAGCGATCTATCTGCCAACCCACACGCGCGCGGGCGCGCGGCCTGCCCCGCAAGTCCTGTGTGCATATACAAAAGTTTAGGTAAATAATTAAAAGACGTTATAACGCACAAATAAAACTGGTCTGGAACTGTAAACTGCTTGCAGCCCACAGGGAGGAGAATTAGATACGTGTCGGACACGCGAGGAGGAAGTTAAGGACGCCTTATTCCCTGTCGGATATCTGAAAAGCACCAAAGATTGTGCATGGCCACTTTTGGCGTCGCTACATTGTAACAACATGACAAAAGAGTTGTCGCCTGAAGGGTTACTCTGTATCACAGGGGGGAACTGGCCATCAGGAAACAAAGTGACGGTATTAGATATCAGTACTACTTCCGCTCAGATCTCCTTCACCCCATCTGACGGTGTCAGCACGACAGATCTTAAACAAGTGGAAAGGAAAGAAGAAAAACCACCGCAGCTTTCAGCCACATAGTTCCCTCTCCCTCCCTCTCTCTCTCTCTCTCTCTCTCTCTCTCTCTCTCTCTCTCTCTCTCTCTCTCTCTCTCTCTCCCTCTCTCTCTGTGTGGGAATGAGCAGCAGGTTTCTCTCATCCTGTCAGCTCTGCTGTCCGGACGGGGAGTTTGTCTTCCATCTGACTTCAGACATGCCCGCTATCACAGACCTCTCCCACCTTTTCCCTCTCTCTCTCTCTCTCTCTCAGCACTCTCTCTCTCTCTTTCTCCCAAAACACAAACACATCAAAGCATTTCGTACCTCTGACCGGTGGGAGATCCATTCTGTGGCGAGCAGAGGGCGTCGTCTGGACGAGCGGCGTGTGCGCGCGCGTGCGTGTGTGTGTGTGCGTGTGGATGGAGACAGGTGGAGATGATGCTCTCGGCGTCACCTTGATTCGCCTCCCGCAGCTTTTCGCTCTGGAGCGCGCAACCGAATCCGTGCGCGTACCCGCTGCTCCACAGCCGCTCGGAGCGGAGCCGGAGGGCTCACGTTTGGTGAGATTGTGTCGTCGTTGTCGTCCTTAGTTGTTGTTGTTGTTTTGTCTAAATGTGCGCTTCTCCGGCCGTCCTCCGCCCGGTCCGAGCAAGAGAAGACGTGATGAGTTTTGCGATTTTCAGTCGGAGGAGGAGGAGGAGGAGGAGGAAACGAGAGAGGTCCTCCGCCCGCAGCAGCCTGCCCGGTGTGAGATAGCGGAGTGGAAACAGCTGCGAAGGTTTTGGGGATTTAAAAAGTAGATGATGGAGTGAAAAGAGAGCTCCCCCTCTCCTCTAGTGCTGCTCTCCGTCAGGCCGTCCGGCTGCGAACTGAATGACTGAACATAGACTCCGCTCCACCCCCCCGCTCCACCCCCCCAACCCCCCACCCCACACACACGCGCTCTCTCTCTCTCTCACTCGCTCTCTCTCGCTCTCTGTCTCTCGCAATTCAATTCAGTGAGGTTTACCGACGTGACGCACGTGCGCAAATATTGTCCCAAGCGTCGATTATCGATTGAAATAGAAATAAAATAAGATGAACGGGAAAAACTACACTGCACAGTAAACCAGGACGTTCTCCCCAGGAAACGGGCTGTGTAGCGTAGCCACACAACGCAGGCCGGTGGGAGGCCGTGTTCACGTGAACTGCTGAATCATATACTTTGAATTACGAGAAGTTGGGGAATATGAAGATCTGATCGAATGAAAGGATGAAGTCACCAGCAGAGAGAGGACCAGAACATCCGCGCAACATTAAACGACATTTTATTCAGCTATTAGGTTCATTTGGGCTGATTTGGGATCATTTGGGTTGATTTGGGCTGATGTGGGATCATTTGGGTTGATTTGGGCTGATGTGGGCACTCCGTCAGTTTTCAGTTGACGTCAAAAGGAGACACATGAATGAGGCTCCTCTACCGGAGTTGGTGGAGCTTTTGTGGATATGAAAGAAGGTGAAATGTATGATGGATATTTTAAATCTCCCCCCCCCCCCCGTGTGTGTGTGTGTGTGTCGGGTCAGTCCGCTTCCTGTCTGCTGTGCGCTTTTATCCTCAGGGAAAGAAAGGAAGTGCGGATAGAGCGAGCGAGGGAGGGAGGAAGATGGGACATAAGAAGAAAGTGATAAAGAGAAAATGAGAGAGATAGAGAGAGAGTATGTTTGTGGGTGGGGATAAATGAGGGGGGGTGAGTTTAGACGATTAGGGCGCGTGGTTTTCTCTCTGCGACATGGTTAATAGCTTCGACATCATCATCCTGCCTGAAACCTGACACGACCCCCCCCCCCAACACACACACACACACACACACCTCAGGCACTGTTCCATATCAATGTGCTGTGAGCATGGCCCCCAGAGAGAGAGAGAGAGAGCGAGAGGGACAAGAGAGGAGGGAGGAACAGATAGAGTGGGTGGTTGAGAGACTGATATGATTAGCACAAGGAAGAGAGAGAGAAGAGAGTAATACAGAGAGATCGAGGGGAGGGTGAGAGACAGACAGAAAGAAAGAAGGATGAGAGAGTAAGAGAGGGAAGAGAGAAGGAGAGGGATGAGAGCGAGAGAAAGAGGGAAGAGAGAAGGAGAGGGATGAGACGGCGAAAGATGGGTATGAGAGAAAGAGAGCGGGGTGAGAGAGTGAGGGAGGGAGTGAAGGGTGGCAGAAGAGCGGTATCAGGATAGGGAGTATGGGAGCACAGTAAAGAGAAGGGCGATGGAGGGACTGAGAGGAGCGAAGACATGAAGGAAAAGTCAGGGAGGAGAAGAGGGGGTTGAAGGGGGTGTAAAATGCAAAGGAGGAGAAACAGAGTTTATCTCTGTCTGCCTCTATCTATCTGTCTGTCTGCTTTCTGTCTGTCTATCTGTCTGTCTGTCTGTATCTATCTGTCTGTCTGTCTGTCTGTCTGTCTGTCTGTCTGTCTGTCTATCTCTCTATCTATCTATCTATCTATCTATCTATCTATCTATCTATCTATCTATCTATCTATCTGTGTGTGTGTGTGTGTGTGTGTGTGTGTGTGTGTGTGTGTGTGTGTGTGTGTGTGTGTGTGTGTGTGTCTCCTGGCTCAGTAAGCTGTACCTGTCCACATGACATGCAGCCATAACACTACGTGTGCTAAGCATCACCTTTCCTGGATGTATAAAAGGTTAAATCTACAACGGCAGCAGTGGGTCATCTCTCCATCTTTCTCTCCTCCGCTGACTCCCTCGCTCGCAGCACAGAGCAGACATCTGGCTTTAATCAGAGTTAATGTCCTCTCTCCCTCCCTCTCTCTCCCTCTCTCGCTCTCTGATTGTCTCTACTTCCGTCTCCTGCCATCTCTTTCCACCTCTCTCCATCTCTCTCTCTCTCTATCTGTCTCTGAGTTTGTTCTTCGTCCTCCTCTCTCACCACTCCCTCCTGTTTTTCTCCTCCTCTCTTTGAGGTCTTTGAGGTCTGTCTTTGACAAAAGCAAATATGCCACCTCTCCTCCTGTCTGGGTGATGGATGTCACACTATGTAATGTACTGTGTCTGCTGTACAGCATCATAGATATGAGACACAAATGTATCATTTTGCATATGTCCCATAATATAATATGATATGATATGATATGATATATGATATGATATAATATGATTTAAATTCATATAATATAATATGATATAATATAGTATAGTATAATATATTATAATATAATTTAATATAATATGATATGATATAATGTAATATGATATAATATAATATAATTTAATATAATATATAATATAATATAATATGATATAATATAATATATTATAATTTAATATAATATATGATATAATATAATTTAATATAATATGATATGATATAATATAATTTAATTGATATATGATATAATTTAATAAATATATAATATAGTATAATATGATATAATATAGTATAGTATAATGTAATATAATTTAATTTAATGTAATATAATATGATATAATATAATATAATACAATGTGATATAATATAATATGACATAGTAGCTAAAAAGTACCAGGTATTTTGTTTTTCACCCAACCAATAAATGAGCATTGTGTGAAAAGCTCTCAACAATGTGGCGCTCCACATCCGATGAATGAATAAATGACAAGAGAGAGGAGGAAGAGGATGCCTCCAGTGTTTCCTGGTCATTGAGGGAGTTTTCAGATAAACCATTACAGTTTGGCGAGGCTCGCTGAGCAGGAGCTAGTGGAGCGACTGAAACAGCCTTTATTTTCCAGATCGCTCCGGTGTAAATAAAGAAGGGCTGAACCATCAGGAACAGTTTTGGTCTTCAAGGGTCAGTTTGTTGGTTCACATTGCTCAGGATGACCAACGTGAGACAACAGCGCAGGGTCATCATACTGCCTGCCTTAAAGGAAAGGGAGTCTAGTGTCTCAGTCAGACTGTCCATGACTGTCCATTATCTTTGACTTCTCTATGGTGCTGACCGACTAGTTTATGGATGGTTACCACTGCCTACGGTAAGTATAGGCTGCTACTTCCTGCAGGGTGAACCAGGAAGTAGATCAGCAATGTCTCCACCATTGATCATATTGGACATCTCACATCATAACTTTTAACCTGCACTTCCAAATACCTGGTTTAGCTAACTGGGTTAAATTGGACTTGATGAAACATGCCTGAACATTTCTATGCTAACTTTATTTTTCTCCCACACATATTTCATTCCCAGGTGAACCTCCCCCACCTATAAGCTCCCCTCCCTCCCTCCAACCCTACCAACCAGTCCTGCTCCATCCTATTAATCAGTCCCCATCCAACCCGACACTAAACAGTCCCCATCCAACCCTATTGACTAGACCCCATCCAACCCTACTAACCAGACCCCATCCAACCCTACTGGCCAGACCCCATCCAACCCTACTAACAGACCCATCCAACCCTATTAACCCGTCCACACCCAACCCTATTAACCCGTCCACACCCAACCCTACTAAACATTCCCTATCCAACGCTACTAACCAGTTCCCTCTCCACCATGCTGACCAGCTCACTTCTACTATCCAGTCCCCATCAAAACCTATTAACCAGTCCTCATCCAACCCAGCTGACCAGTCTCCACCCACCCTGATGACTAGCCCACTTCTACTGACCCGTTCACCACCAAAACTACTAACCAGTCCCCACCCAACCCTACTAACTAGTCCCCACCCAACCCTACTAACTAGTCCCTCCTCCATTCTACTAACCAATCCCTGCTGAATCCCACCAACCAGTTCCCATCAAACATACTAACTAGTCCCCATCCAAACCTACTTACCAGCTCATTCCTACTAACCAGTTTGTCATTTAACCCACTAACCAGTTCCCCATTCAAATCTACTTACTGGTCCCAGCTCTTCCCACCTTCTACCCAACGGTCACCACCACTACTGCCATTCCATTAACTGACCAGGCCTTTGTGGATTGGCCGGACGAACACCCTGAAATAGCTGGATTGGCTGCCAGCCAAGCAACCATTTCCTGTGTGTCTGAGATGGAGCTCCAGCCACGAGGACTCAAATGCATTTCCTGACTGTGTATAAAAGTTTTATTAATGACCAAGGAGTGCATCAGCGGCTATGGCTGTTCGCCCACACTTACTCACTCACTCATTCATGAGGGAAATGAGAAAGATGGGGGGGGGCACAGAGAGGGGAAAATGAGAGTGAGAGAAATACTGTGAAAGAAAGGGAGTAGTGGCGAGAGAGAGAGAGAGAGAGAGAGAGAGAGAGAGAGAGAGAAGGGGGCTGTGACAAAGAGACAAAAAGAGAGTGATGGATGGATCAGGAGACAGAGACAGAATTAAATGAGACATTCCATGGTGGAGACGAGAGAGAGCGAGAGAGAGAGATGGCCCATCCCCTGTACATTCCTAATCTACTGTACTTCCTCACTGTGCACTGACCGATGGAAAACCAGTTTCCCTGTTCAGCCACCAGAAATCTGTAAACTACACGGAGCTGAAGCAGCCGTGGGGCTCTGACTGTAACTACATGGAGGCTGATGAGACATCCAACAGTTCAAATCTCTCCTCTGGACCAACATCAAGTCCAGTTCATTCATAAAGCCCCAAATCACAGTTACGGTCTCAGAGGGCTTCACGTTGAAATAATGAAAAACAGGTCACTATAGTAGATGACAACGGACGACCCCCTCTCCCCTCAGGGTTTGGATGAGGAAAAGATCAACGCAACAACAAAAAACAGATTGAAAAAAAGGAAAAACAAACTGGGAGAAACCTCAAGAAGAGCATCAGAGGAGGAACAGCTCTTCCGGGGTGGATGGGTGTGAGCGAGGTAGCGAGTGGGCGAAGCGAAATAAAACAGATGAAACACTTCATAGATAAAGGGATTTAGATATGAGGCGGAGGGAAAGATGGATTCTCGGATGAGAATGACAGAAGCAAGTTGCTGTGATGATGAAATAAAACAGAGCGACATATCCACTACGGTACAGTAACACACAGGTCGTTCCAACACCTCGTGTCCTGAGCTTAGGAGAGTCGCTGATGGAGGGATGACGGAGTCTTTATACCTGTCCGGGTATCCTCTCCTTTATTTAACTGGGACCCTGTAGCGTCTACCGGATGGGAGCAGGTCGTATTCTGAATACAGGACAGGAGTCAGGGACAGTGCAACCCCAATGCAAACGTCAACCTCCTAAAACCATCCACTCTCTTATCACTGACAAATTACACACACACACACATATATATACACACACACATACATATATAGTATATATATATAGTATATACTGACTAGTGACTATCTCTATAAATCTGTCTATGGGAGTAAATGTATTCATATCTAAAGTGATATATATAATCATTATATATAGAGATATGCATCATTTCATGTGAAGTATATAATTATAATAATACAGGATGCATTATTAATACCATTATACACATACTAGTGGTCAAAATAAAGTTGCAATATGATTAAAAACAGACAAAGTCAGATATTATATATATATTGATCCGTTTCAATCCAAAATTTTGTAGTGTAATGCTTTTAAAGGTTGATGCATCATATAAAACGCTGTCTGAAGAGAAATGTCAGTAGTTATGACAAGGGAAGGAAACATGAGCAGGCAGGGGACAGACAGGATCACATGCAGGTGATGATGACTCCTGATGGTGCTCCTGTCCACCGTGGTGGTCCACCGTAATGATGTCAGGACGCGCGGCTTCAGATGCATCTGGAGGTAAAATTACATCATGTGAACTGCCGCTGCTCAGGACGGACAGAGGAAAGAAACAGGATAGAAAGGACAGAAACGTGTCATCAAGGCCTGTGAGCAGGGTCAAAGGTCGGGCAGAGATTTGAAGTCTCTTCATTAGACCTTTGACTGAAATGACCCTTATTCTGACAGCACTGAAAATGTGGAAATGTTCGCCTTCATTTTCCTTCATTTTGAGTGTGGTTGTGGTTTTGGGTGGGGTCTCTCTCTCTTTAGTCACCTTCTCCTTTTCTATGCATGATGAAGATGCTGAGCAGGACCCAGAGCCCCAACTTCATCCATCCATCCATCCATCCATCCATCCATCCATCCATCCATCCATCCATCCATCCATCCATCCATCTATCTACCCATCCATCCATCCATCCATCCATCCATCTATCTACCCATCCATCCATCCATCCATCCATCCATCTATCTACCCATCCATCCATCCATCCATCTATCTACCCATCCATCCATCCATCCTTCCATATACCCATCCATCCATCCATCCATCTATCTACCCATCCATCCATCCATCCTTCCATCCATCCTTCCATCCATCCATCTATCCATCCATTATCCAAACTGCTTATCC
>NC_079218.1:13565054-13625054 GCF_029633865.1 Lampris incognitus
GGCCCACAGTAATGGGGAGGCATTGATTATGGCTGATAGTCCAGTTCTTTGATGTGGGTAATGCACTCACTCCCTTCCTGCCTCTACCCTGCTCTCCACTGCAAAGCCCTGGGGCGAGAGAGGATATTGGGTTTACTGCCAGAGAGAGAGAGAGAGACAGACAGACAGACAGAGAGACAGACAGACAGACGGACAGAGACAGAGAGAGAACAATATAGCCACTGACAGGTGAAAAAAAACCGATTCAATCTGAGGAGCACATTTTACATTTTTGCATATTTTTAGTAGACCTGAAATTATCCTTTGGGCGGGAACATTTGAAATTAGCTTCTATGTTATGAAATATGAGTCCTAAACAATGAGTGATGGTATTATCACATTATATTAGTGATGCGCAAGTTGTCCGCCTGCCTTCTCTCTATTGCCTCCCTGCCTTGGTGAGGTTAGGGTTAACCCTAACCCTATCCTCAGTGGGTCTAGAGATTGATTGATTGATTAATTGATTGATTGATTGGTTGTGTCGTAACCTACTTTGAGGTCAAATATTTGCATGTGGAAGAGACAGCCCCTTTAAGACAGTGAGTTCAGGGGTTAGCAGGGGGGATTGTGGGTAGATTTGAGGGCGTGGTTTAGAATATAAAATTCTGTCGACTTGAAGTTTGTTCAGTGGGATAAACGACCCCCCCCCCCCCACGGCTGTGTGGTCAGAAGAAGACGTGGTCTCGTCTCCTTTCCTCCACATTGGTGACCCCGACGTGAGCCGTGGAGGGCGACGCTAGCAGAGCAGCGGCCGTCTCGCTCCACCTGCACGACTATGGTTCGCTCACATCGAAGCCCGGTTCGCGATTAGGAACATCGCCGTGGGTGAGACCAAAGTACTGCTAGGTCGTGGCGGCGCTCGGAACATCTACGGCGTCACGGATACTGGGCCTGCTGCGAGCCCCGCCGCCCGTGGGGATAAGTACCGTACGAAGAGACGCATGCTGCTGCGGGCTTTTGAGCCAGCAGAGGTGGGGCGGACTGCGGGCGGACTGCGGGCTGTTTTCGCTGCAAGGCCTGGCAGACTGCAAGCCGTCGAGCTGATGGACAAAATGCTGGCTCTGCTGGGTTCGTTGGAGCCAATAGATGGGTTTTTTTTTTACATGTGTTGTATTAGCACTTTTGACCGCCACCTTTTTGCTGCAAATCCGACAAATTGTCCCCCTCCAAGTTATTGGGCTGTCATTCTTCATTTGGCTTGAAACTAAAATGTGCCCACAGCGGTGCTGTGGCGTTGGCTTCGCAACTACGTCCGTGATGTCGAATGTAGGCGAAGAAGCGCGTCAACACCAACAGTTTGTCGGCGCTAATTCGCCACTGCTGCGCGATTACGCCGTTGCAAAAGGGGCGCGACAAGATGACGTCATTAAAAGAGCGCCAGTGAAACAACAAACGCTGGAAAGCGACCTGGAAGTAGTGAGGGAAATGTGACCTTTCTGACACTTTTACGCAGCTGTTTTTACGCTAATAAATGGAAACGACTCTAACGATTATGCAAAATGATCGCGGTCAGGTCAAATAATCGCGACTGTGGCAGCCCTAGGTGTCACAGACCTACCACCCGCCACCTATTTAAAAGCTTCCACCCCGGTGAAGGGGGGTGGAGGTGGGTTTGCTAGTGCCCCTCTGCACAAGGCGTTTCTGGCATCTAACATTATAAATGGACCGGTAGTGGTGGGTAGTCCCTTCCTTGCCGATTGAAGGAGCTGCCTTTGTTGGGCAAGGATTTGGCTGGTACTGGGGTTTGTGGGGCACCTTGTGAGGTCCCTGAGACGATGGCTTTGGAGAGGGAACACCCTGAGGCGTTTACAGCGTGTGTGGTGACACGTGCTCTGGCTGCTGGAAAGGGACATTCCAGCGAGCAGGATGAACCGTCTGGTGGCTTAGCTGATACCTTTTTTGCTAGGCTGGCTGAGGTGTCCCCCTGCTCCCAGTTTTCTCGGGAAGCCCTAATATCAGAGCAAGGAAAAGCTCCTCCTGTAGCTCCATTAAGACAGACGGCTGAGGACATGAAGGCTGTGGCTGAAGGTTTTTCTGTCCAGGAAATGGTGGCCTCTTGATCGTCCCTCGGTTGAGCCATGGGCCATTGTGACTCAAACTGTGTTGCTGAGAGTTTCAGCAAGGAAGTCCTGCATTCGCCCATGAAGTATCCTTAGCAGGTCATTTAGTCATCCGTAAAACTCAAAGAGAAAATCTGTAGACATTTCTACTGGCCCAAAATGCATGAAGACGCCTCCTTTCTCCACTTAAATGTGTCTAAAACTAAAGACATGATTAATCGGTTTTAGAAAGACTCCTCCTAGTCCTGTACCAACCAGCATTAAAGGTGCTAACATTGAGCTTGTGGACAGCTACAAATATCTGGAGGTTATTCTCCTCCCAGATGATGACTCTCTTTTATACAAGTTTCATTGAAACGGTTTTAACATACTGTATTGTGGCTTGGTTTGGTAACTTGACTCTGGCCAATAAAAAACGGCTTGATAGACTCATCAAATGGGCTAGCAAGATTTCAGGGAGAAGCCAAGCCCAGCTTACTGACCTTTATAATAGGAGGGTGTTCAGAAAAGCTGCTCCCCTTCTGGAGTGCCAAGGCTGAAGGTCACCCCCCCCCTTCAGCCAGAGTTTGAGCTGTTACCTTCAGGTCGTCGGTTGAGGATGCCCTGTAGTAAGACTAGGAGATGCAGGGATTCCTTTGTCCCCACTGCCATCCAGTTGTTAGATAGTAGATAGTATTTGTCTGTAGTTCGCTAGTTTCCTTGGTCTGTATATTTTTTATATTTGATCTACTTTGGTTCTCCTTACCCACTATGGCCTGTTGTTAATTCCGCCTTGGTGTTTGTATGTTTTGTCTTTGTGTGAGAGTTTTTATGCTGGCTGCAAACTAATTTCCCTGCCAGGGTCAATAAAGATACCTTTGAACACATGGTTTCGTAGCTGTCAGGTTGTGGGCAAGCCCAACCAGACAATTCCAGTGGCTCCTCTCTACCTGTCATGGAGGAACCATTCTCAAGAGTACTTATTAATCGTGTTAGCCCTTTGCCAGAAACTAAGAAAGGGAATGAGTATCTCCTGACTATTATGGATGTTGCCACCACATTTCCGGAGGCTGTGCCGTTGAAATCAATTAAGACCAAGGTCATAGTGGAGGCTGTGCTCCATTTCTTTTCTTGGGTAGGTTTACCACTAGAAGTCCAACATGATCGTGGGCCCAACTTCACTTCTGGTGTATTCCAGGAAGTGATGCACGAGCTGGGAGTTAAACAAATCATGTCGTCTGCCTATCATCCTCAGTCCCAAGGTGCGATTGAGGGGTACCATCAGACTTTAAAGTCTATGATTGAGACCTATTGTGTTGGGTAATCAAATGACCGGGATGTAGCGATGCCATTTTTGTTTGCTGTCAGAGACTCTGTTAATGAGGCTACATGTTTTAGCCCTTTTGAGCTGGTTTATGGACATCAAGTGAGACAACCACTGAAGATGGTGAAGGAACAGCTGTTGCAGTCAAGCTTTGCAGAAAGGTGCTCCTGGTGGGGGTTTTGCAGTATTTAGCATCATTCAAGGATGCAAAATGTAGACTTGGCCAGGAGTAACTTGGAAGCAGCTAAGGGAAAGATGAAGGCTCACTATGAAGAAAAAAAAAGGCAGTGAAGCGTACCTTCAAAGCTGGAGACCAGGTTCTGGGGTTGTCGCACGTGGGTGGAGGTAAACGGGGGGGGGGGGGTGAAATTCTATAGTCCATATAAGTTTATCAAAAAGGCGGGTGAGTGCAGTTATGTTTTTGAGACACCCAACCGGAAACAGAAATGACTATGTCATGACTATGTCGAAATCTGACTTGTTAAAAGGCTACTGGCAAGTGCCGTTGACAGAAAGGGCAAAAGATGTATCTGCATTTGTGACGCCGGAGAGTTTGTATCACTGTCAGGTTCTCCCTTATTTGGTGTGGGGAAAACGCGCCAGCATCCTTTCAGAGGATAAAGGATTTGGTAACCTCCAGATTGCAGAACACTGTCACATAGTATCTAGATGATGTGGTTTGTTATAGCATTTCGTGGTCTGATCACGTAGAACCAGAGGGGAACCCTTAGGGACTTCTAGGACATCAGAGAAGGCCCAACATATCAGCATTTTAGGTGCTACATTTCAAATCTTTTCGTTTAATAATACTTCTTACTTCTAATTTTAGCCCTAGTTTCTATCAAGTTTGCTTCAGCAATGAAAGGGTTACTGTCCTAAAACCATGCAAATCGTGTTATCCAATCAGATTTTGTTGTTGTCTCGTGGTAGAGAAAGGGTTAGCTGGCTGGCTCCCTCGTTGGTTAGGGCTGCTAGAAGTCCTTGTGCTTGTGTGTTTATTTAGAAAGTGACAGGTGAATCAGCCAATCATATTTTGCTGTTGTAGTGGGTGGGAGAAAAAAATATCGCCCTAGGACTTCTAGAAGTCCAGACCTATCCAGACGCGGGCTCACTCATATATAAAAGAATGATGTGCGGTTGCTGAGGAGTCATTACTTGTGATTGACCGACTCAACACATTGGCGATCCAAATCTACTGGTTCACTCAAACCAATCGAACCGCACATCACTAACGTTAGTCTGTGTATCAGACGAGTGCGATTTAGTTTAGTTTAGCTAGAGAAAGAAGTTAAAGACGAAGCATGGCTACAGGAGGAGACGAGAGCGACCTTGTAGCTAGCTTGTTAGCGTTACCCTTCTCAAGACGTGCTTTCAGGGAAAAGCAACAAGTGATGGGAAGTGGAAGGCCAACTCCCGCTCTTGTCTGGCCTATGCTTCATCACCTCACCTGTCTGGTGTTGACCATCCCCGTATCCACCTCTTCAGTTGAGCGGTCTTTCTCGGCCCTGAAGCGCATCAAGACGAACACCAGAAACACAACGGGACAAGATCGACTGGGAGTTTTGGCACTGATGTCCGTAGAAAAAGGCCTTCTGATGGAACTCAAATCCATGGACAAACTGCATGATGCTGCCATTGCCCACTTCACAAAGAAGGACTGACGGATGGACTTTATATTCAAGTGGCCTAATGAGGTAAGCTGCCTAATTTTATTTTACTCCAAATCAAAGCTGGCGTATTAATTTTACATATTGAGATGGCACCTCATAGCTGGTTAATACCAAACTTCACTCATGTAACGTTAGGCCTACTATACTCAGTATTATGGCGTAAGGTTTGGCATATTTTGCATATGATTGTATTGTGACTTTGCTCATGGCATGATCTGCATGTGAAGGTTGATTTTGTCATTATTTCTATTCTTTGCTCATGAATTGCTTTGACTTGGTCTGGTCAGTTTTTAAAGAAGAGGTTGTATGATATGATGCTGCATGCTAGCGCTGTCCATGGTGATGTTGTAGGCCAGAAGCGGAGGCCATGTCATGAGCATTCGCATTGTTTTCCAAGTATGCAGAGAGACAAAGGCTATTTGATATCCAATAGATTTGTTTTTGGTGGATCTTGAGGCACTGAGTTACTGGCGGGGGGGGGGGGGGTGAGCTGTCTGTGATGGAGATTTTCACCTGTGGTGCTGTGTGTGTGTGTGTGTGTGTGTATGTTAGAGCTGTGGCAGAGCTGTTCATATATTTTAAAAAAAAAACATTTTTTTGGCTGATTTGAATACCATCGCGCCGTTGAAGGCCCACTGCCAGACCCCACGGTTCGCTGCTTGAGACAGCTGTTTGAACGTCTTAAGCAAGCGGGGTTGGTAATCAACTTGCCCAAATGTGAGATTGGAAAGGGGCAAGTCACATATTTGGGGGACCAGGTGGGGCAAGGTTCAGTGAGACCAAGGACTGCCAAGGTGCAAGCCATTTTAGACCTGCCTGTTCCAGAAACAAAATGCCAGCTAATGTGCTTTTTGGGCATGTGTGGCTTTTATAGGCAGTTTGTTCCCAACTTCGCAGTTGTGACAACAACACTCACAAACCTGTTGAAGAAGGGAGTTAAGTTTAGCTGGTCAGCAGTTGTCAGACGGCTCTGGAAGTGGTTAAAGCTGTTCTAGCTAGTGAACCGGTGCTGGTTGTTCCAGACTTCTCAGAAGTGGATGTGGAAACAATGTGGATGCTTGTGATGTTGGAGTGGGGGCGGTGCTGCTACAGACTGATGGGTCAGGAATAGACAGGTCTGTTGCATATTACCCTAAGAAACTGAATCGCCATCAGAAGCGATATTCCACCATTGAGAAGGAGGCCCTGGCTCTTGTCCTAGCAGTCCAGCGCTTTGAGGTGTACGCCTGTAGTGCTGGAGCTGATCTGGTAGTCCTCACTGATCACAACCCACTTAGGTTCCTGTCAAAGTTCAAAACATCCAGTCAGAGAGTCTTCTGTTGGTGTTTAATTTTACAGCCATATAACCTGACGGTAGTGCATTTGCCAGGCAGAGAAAATGTTATTGCGGACACCCTGTCAAGGGGATGAGCATATGGGTTGGGTATTTTGAAAAGTTTGGGAGTGCATCGTTGGTAGTAATGCACGTGAATCAGTGGAGTCAAAAAACGGATTAGATTACAATTGTACATAGTCTTTCAATCAGTCGCAAGTTTAGAGTAGTTAGATGTCACCAATGAGGGTTTTACTAATGTGATGTCTATGTTGTTTTAAGAAACGAGAAAATGATTAATATAAAAAAGGATAAGACAGGTTGAATCCAGATTTTTTTGTAAGGAGGGAGGAATGTTAGAAGTAATGGGGGTTATAGTTGCCTTTTTCCCCTTCTTCCTTTTCTTACTTGGACTGGTTGTCATTGAGAACTGATTGGAGGCCTGGTTAAGCAGTGTATATAAGATGACGTCACTGTGAGGCGCCTGCGCATCCCCTGGAGTTAGTTAATGGCGGCAGTTTGCATACATACGCCTCAGGATACGCCGCTTTGAACACGCTGTTCAGGACACTACAGGTTCACACCTTTCCAGCTCAACACCGTCAACCTAAACTGAACTAAAACACCTAGACTGAGTCCGCCTTGTGGGAGGGACCCGCTAACTGCTAGCTTGCTACCTCGGTAAGCTAGCCCACCTCCTGATTACTTATCTAGTCTTGGAAATTAATCCTTTCCGTTTCATCCCTCGTTTTTCATCATTTCTACACACTCCCGGTTAGGACTAGTATTGCATGCTTAACACTTAGAACCGACTAGTCTGTAACACCAAAGCTCACCACAAAACATCCCACACCCAAACTTTGTAGTTTTAATAACTAAAAAAACAAAAACAAATTTCCTGAAGAAAATGTGTGCTTTTTAGCCAGAAATGTCATCAGGGTGGTTCTTGGGTTTAAACTTGGTTTTATGAGGGTCCGAGGTGGTGTAGCGGTCTAAGCATCGGTTTTGTGTCGATGCAGTTGCCCACTGGGGACCGGGGTTCGCGCCCCGGTCTCGTCAGATCCAACTATGGCGGGATTCGATGAAGCAGCAATAATTGGCAGCGCTGTCTTCGGGAGGGGGGCGGAGTCGGCTTGTGTACGTCACATGAATGCGTCTCTGTCTGTGTCGCAAAAGCAGTGGTTCGGCCTGGATTCGCCTTGTCACGGAAGTGGTGAGGCGTCTCCTTCGAGACTGCCGGCCGGAGAGATGCGGTTGGCGAACGCATGCAGTGCGAGGGTGGGTGCTCGAATTAGAATGGGGAGCAATTGGCCACTAAATTGGGAGAAAATCAGAAATAAATAAAAATAAAACTGATTTTATGAAGGGAAATGTAACGCTGGTCCATCGCCTGTTGACTCGGTAGAGATTCAAAACATTAGACAATTCTATTTTTTTCATTGTGAAACGTTTCACAATAAAAGTTGTACATTTCAAAAAGTATAAGGGAGTTCACCGCCAAAATGAAGTGTTCCTCGGCCCGAGGCCCACTTGTCTGCAAAATTTGGTGAGAATCCGTTGATGTGTTTTCAAGGTATCTTGCTGACAGCAGGGGCGTGGCCACGCGGGGGCCAGGGAGAGAGAGAGAGAGAGAGAGAGCACGGCCCCCCAGCTGGCCCCCGCCCCCTTCCCTTGTCCCGAGTGGGTAAAAAAAAACCGCCTCCACAGAAACAGTCAAATGGAAGCTAAAATACATGCATTATTATTATTAGCCTATTATTATGAAGTCTTGTCCTTTTGCCACTGAAGTTATGAGCCCAATGGGCTATTTTTAAGGGGCCACCCACTGAGCCGCATGAAATGTTCAGTGTATCAACAGCTTGGGACACAGCGTGACGCTCAAGTGCAGGCACTCTGACAAGCACTTGGAAGCTAGGATACTAAATAGTAGTTTTGACAAGTGCCACCCTAATTAAATGGCTGGCCCCAGCTGGGCCCCCCAAGTAAAAAAAGTCCTGGCTACGCCCCTGGCTGACAGACAGACAAATGGGGACAAAAGCAGAACCTTATTGGCGGTAATGAGAGGTCAATACGAGACAATAAGAAAGTGTTTTCACATGACACACAACAACATGAGAAGTTTTGGGTTTAGCAGAAAACTTCATTATTCAACAAAATGAAGAATTTTCAAGGGTTGGAGTTATGGTTAGGTTTAGGGTTAGAGTTATGGTTAGGATTAGTGATGGAGTTGGGTTTTGGTAAGGATAACCGGTAGCTCTCCCCGCTTCATCGTCTGAATTCACAGTTTAACTAGAGAGCTATCAGGAGGGGCACGGGCCCTCGCATGCTGCTCGAGTGGCTCCATGCTTAAGCACTAGGAGCATTCATGTCTACTAGGGATCGTTTTTAAGTGTTGTTTTGCAGTTTTTCTGAGTTATTGTTGCTCTTTCTCTTTTCTACTCCACTCTTTTCGTTGCTTTTTTTTTCTTGCTTGAAAAAATTCTCTGTCAGTAGTTTACGGTTAGCGGGTTCGGTTCGGGTTAGGGGGTTAGGTTTGAGGGTCAGGGTTAGTATATGATGTTGACTTGAGAACATCTCTCAAATGAGGACATGTCTACAAACTAGATGTCAAACCACATGAGGACATTTTTCATGTTGATGGTGAGAAAGGACATTTTTAAATGTTTGTGTGTGTATTTGAGGATATTCGGGTTTGTTGGACTTACGCAGCTATCTGTTACCATTTATTACGAGGATTTACTCTGCATTTTAAGACGCGTTTTCATATTGACGTTTCCCCACATTTGTGTTTGTTTCTATAAAATGTCTGCACTCCATACAGAACGTATTTTTTCTTCTTTGCCTGCTTTTAGACACATTTCATATTTTAAGGCATTCATAGATATTTTGATGCTTTATTCATGGTATCATTAGATACATTTATACTTGTTGTTTATTTGTACACTGCCATGCCCTGTTTTATGTGTGCATCCTGATGAGTCAAATCCCTTTAAATGTGCTTGGGCATTAAATAGTTCCTGAACTGATCTGGAAAAAGTGTTTGTAGTCCAAGGTTTATCGAAGCCAGGCAACAAATCTCAGGGTCAATTTCTTCAAGTGCAATAAATTCAAACGTTCAGACACAGACAGCTAGTTGAACAAGGGTTGGGGTTTGCATCAGCCATGGACAGCTGCACAACACAAAGAAAATAATCTGCCTTGTTGTTTTCTTTGTTTTAAATATTAATTTCTTTGCAAAGCCCCTTGCATCAAGTACTTATACAAATTATACATCATGGTCCAACCCAGTGGTTCTCAATTGGGTCTTCGAGTACCACCAGTACTCCTGGTTTAACAGTCTACCAGGTAGTTCATTATATTCACCAGCTGTTCAACGTAGAAAACCTTCCTGATTGGATGCTGAAACAAAGCTGGTTTACCTGAAGAAGATTCACCATCTCTTCCACCGTTCCTTCGTTTGCAAGTATCTTCTACTGCTAGTTAGTGTAGACAGCATCCAAATGAACGGGTAGGTTAGTAGGTCTGAGACCAGGCTACATGGCTAAAAGCGTGACTCTACAACTGTCATTATTCTTTTGTTTTTCAGATTCTGGAAGCTCTAGTGTCCAAATACTCTCTCACTCCACTAATTGTTAAGAACACTCCAGTCTCAACATTATGCAATTTTCTTTTTAGAAGCTAGCTTCTGTAGCCATGAGGCTAAATAATGGTGATTGGCTGTGTTTTGTTTTAACAGGACTCAATCAAAACCAACACTTGCATGTCTGACGTGATGACATCAATCATAGAATAAGAGAATGTATTTCCATTTCTGTGAATATAAGCCATATGTGATCTGCAAATGTTTGGGATTTTTACTTGATCCATCCATTATCCGAAGTGCTTATCCTGCTCTCAGGGTCGCGGGGAAGCAGGAGCCTTCCCAGCAGTCATTGGGCAGCAGGTGGGAAGACACCCTGGACAGGCCATCACAGGGCCAACATACACACACACACATTCATACCTAGGGACAATTTTACTTGATAAGTGTCTAAAATATTTAATTGCTTATCGATATCATAGCTTACAAATGTTATTTCAGCCGACTAATTGTTTCGGCGATATTTGTAAGACCTTTGCTTCAAGGCTGAACAGAATACAGAACATGCTCATTCAGTTTTATACATACCATCAAACAGCGTAATCACAGCATTCTGTTCAAACCAAACATGCTTCTTTGCAAAATAAAGTCAGTCAGTTGTGTATGTGTCAGCAAACAGTCACCAAGTATGTAATCTTGTTGAGGTGTCATCTGTCATGAACCAAACCTGCCAGTGTGTCAGCATACAGTTATGGGACGTGCTGCTGTAGGGAGATAAGGTTTCTAAATGGCACTTCGGGTAGGCTTGGCCAACACCAAACACGGACTCAAAATGGTTGACAAGCGGCAAACAGAGCCAAGCCCTACAGAGATAGCATGACCTCATTCTCTCTATCTCTCTCTGTCTCTTTCACTCTATCAATTCCACTCATTGACCCTGAACAAGCCTTTGTGGGGAGCTTCTGTGTGAAGCCATCTCTCTCTGCCGGTAAGACCAGAAACTGCACCGAGAGACAACTCACGGCTGATGTTGAGGATCATTTTAAGGGCCATCTGGGTCCCGTTGGGTCCCTGTTTGTAGTTCCTGCTCTATTGCAGTTGATGGTATACTGATGGTATACAAAACATAGTATTTTTTAAAGAAATATCCACTGCACAGTTTCTGGCTAAGCATTTTATTCCTTCTGATCAATTCTGTGTGAAAACAGCAGGGTTCATGTGGCTGTGAAAAGCCTGGAGAAGTCAGCAAATGTTAAAATACAATTTCCATTCTCTGGAAAAGTCGTGATAAAAAGATAGTTTTGGAAAAGTTATCAAGCCTGACAAAGCAGCATCAAATCTGTTGACATTTTGACCAGTTAAAAGAATAAAGGTAACTGTGGATGAAGCCATTGTGGTGTGCCCTTTGTGTGTGCATGCAATAGTTTGTGTTAGTATGTTAACATGTGCCTCCAGCCGCTAGCTTTCCTATCGGTTAGCTTTCCGAAGGACATATCAGAGTCATGTTTGTTGGCCATGTAGGTTTGCACATACATGGAATTTGATGCCGGTTTTGCGGCTCTCTCAGTGTATTTAACATATAATAACAACACAACAATCTTAAGATATCTACACAAGGATTGATTTATACAGGCGAAATAAGAGGTGATATGGTGCAGAGAATATATCAGAGATGCTGAAATAGATGTTAGCAGGTTACTTACATGCCTGAGGTAGATGTACATGACAGAGCGTACCAGTATATGTACAATGTACAGTATGTACAACATGGTTGGATTTATTGAGTGTTAAGCGTTCATTTGAATGACAGCCGTGGAAAAAAATCTGTTTTTATATCTGATTGTTTTGGGGTACATTGCTCTGTAGTGCCCACCAGAGGGGAGGAGTTGGAACAGGTTGTTACCAGGGTGTGATGGGTCTGCAGTGATGTTGCCTGCCCGTTTCCTTAGTCTGGAGGTGTATAAGTCCTGAATGGATGGCAGGTTGACACCAGTGATTTTCTCTGCAGACCTAACTGTCCGTTGTAGTCTGTCCCTGTCCTGTTTGGTGGCCAATCCAAACCAGACATTGATGGATGTGCAGAGGAGAAGAGACTGGATTATTGCAGTGTAGAACTGAATCAGCAGTTCCTGAGGCAGGTTGAACTTCCTGAGCTGGCGGAGAAAGGACGTCCTCCGCTGGGCCTTTTTGGTAATTGTGTCTATGTTTGGCTGTCCACCTTTGGGTCCTGGGAGATCGTGTAACCAAAAAATCTGTAGGTTTTCACCATCGTCACCGTGCTGTTGAGTATGGTAATGGGGGGGGGGGGGTCAGTGTTGGGGGACTCCTCCTGAGGTCCACTGTCACTTCCACTGTTTTGAGAGTTTTCAGCTCCAGATTGTTATGGCTATTGTTATTCCTATCAGTTGGCTAGCTAACTTGTTGACAGTACACTATTGGAACCAGTAAACCGTTTCAGTTGCAACTAAAAAAACAAACAAATTTTCTTTATTCATGTAAATTAAACTAAAAGCTATGGAGAAGTCTTGAAAGTCAGTGAAAACCACTGGTGGTGAGACAGGGTATCTACTACTACAACTTTTGGCTGCTCTTTTTGGGGGTCGCCACAGCGGATCATCCGTTTCCATCTCTTCCTGTCCTCTGCATCTTCCTCTGTCACACCAGCCACCTGCATGTCTTCCCTCACCACGTCCATAAACCTCCTCTTTGGTCTTCCTCTTTTCCTCTTCCCTGGCAGCTCCATATTCAGCATCCTTCTCCCAATATACCCAGCATCTCTCCTCCACACATGTCCAAGCCATCTCAATCTGGCCTCTCTTGCTTTGTCTCCAAACCGTCCAACCTGAGCTGTCCCTCTAATATACTCGTTCCTAATCCTGTCCTTCATCCCTCCCAGTGAAAAGCTTAGCATCTTAAACTCTGCCAGCTCCGCCTCTGGTATGAAATCTGAAATTATTTAATTACATTCAACATCTTTTTTTTTTATCTAAAGCCATTTGTTTTGACAGATTTTTGCTGATTACAGTCAGACCAAAAGTATGGTTTTAACAAGGAAACGGATTTCAAATGCCAACTAGAAACACTTAAAGAGCATCATTTCTATAATTTCCAGCCACACAGAATTGAAAATGTTAGGCTAATACACTTAAAAGGTGCAAAAAAAACCAAAATGCATCTAAATACCAAAATAAATGCTTACATGCTAATTTCTGATGAAAGTTTCTCTCTAATTATGTAACTTGTACTAATGAAAAAGGGACAAATTCAACATTAGAGGTTTTTATCCAGCCAGGTAACCAGCGCTGAGGTCAGAAAACAGTTTTTGAGGTAAAAAAAAGAGTTAAAAAATGTAAATCTCTCCTTTGAATAATTATAAATAACACTTGCTGCCAAATATAACTGAAAAACAACTTTATTTCCTGGGAGACATGTCAACGAATGATTTTTTTTTTGTAATATAATTTCTTCGTTAAATCACATTTGTTTTGACTGTGAAGGACTTTGTACACTTTGGCATAAAAAATGCCTCAAAATTAAAGTCACCACTGTAAAAACAATGAATGAAATGACTGCTGTTATTTACAGCAGTAAATAGTGAAAACCTACGGCGGTAATTTGACCTGTAGCATAACCCTACAGTGCCCCCAAGTGGTGAGTAGCGGCCATGTCGTCTTACTATTGGTGTAGTAGGACACGCCATAATACATGAATTGCAGCTCGTAATGCCACCTCAAACACCTGCAAGAATTCAGTATACTGATAATAATAATAAATATGCAGAGTGAACTTATTGACTAAGACATTTCCATATGGCCGTCACCACCCCGGAGCAATCATGTAAGTCTTTTTTTAAATTCAGCATGTTCACAAGCTAGCATGTAGAATGTAAATAAAGTAAAACAATCCAAACCTGTGTGTACACACACACACACACACACACACTGCCCCACAAAAACACAAGCACTCGTTTAGAAAGTTTCTTCTTCCGCTTATTCCCCGGTTCTCCAGAGCAGATTTTATAGTTTCCATCGGTACCCTGTGAGGGCACAGCACCAGTGGCAGCTGTTGTCAACCCGGGGCCTTGACTGGTCCGGTCTGGTCAGTCCGCATACTGATTTGGCAACAGTAGGGAAAGTGCTCAACAAATAAGGAGCAGAATAATCCACGTCCAACTAAAAAATATGTCTGTGAAAAATGTCCACATTGAATAACAGGAATGAATTGCTCAGCAGTTGCAGACAAAGATATAAGCACCTATTTTGTAATTACAAATAAATCATTCCAATAGACAAATACACCCCCCCCACTATTGGACCGTTAGCAGTCACGTGTTTTTGACTTCTTTTAGCAAAGTTTTATATATATATATATATATATATATATATATATATATATATATATACATACACACACCGCTCCATGAAAAGACCAGCACTCGTTTAGAAAGAAATGTCACTCATTTTAATCACAATCCATTACAAACCAAACTTTTATTTTTTATTTTTCAGTGAAGCTGAATGAGGCAGAGGCCTCACCAGGGATCCCCTGATGGGGCAAAGCTCTTTGGATAGGAATAGATTTTATAAGAAAATATATTAAAGCCATTGTCTGTTCACACATCATAACTTGTTAAACACAGGTTGACATACAATGCATTATAAGGATCCATTCCTTCGAAGAAAAATAAAATAACAAGGCACAAACAGGACTCTTTAAGGATTACTCAGGTAGCAAGCTAAGCAATGGGCCAATGAAAATAGTGCTGGCCAATTTTCATTCTTTTTTTTTCTTTTTACTTAAAATTGCATTAAAGATGACAAGGACATCCAACTGTCGATGCCGGGTCAACGTGGGACACCAAGCCGCTTGTCAAACTGCCAATCAAACAGACCAAATGATGACACTGGGCTAATGTTAGCCTGCTAACAGGGTAAACCACATGTGAAGACATCTGAGGACCCAGTCAACAGAAATCCATACAGGCTTTCCTACAGAAAAATTGCTTTGTCCCCACTGGCTTTTTTTTGCTTTTTGGGCTGGACCTAAGTTCTGCACATGAACCCAAAGCACCGGCGTCGACTTCTGCTGTTACGCCGAGACTGTGGAGAAGCTGTTGGGACACTTGATGCTCAGATTTTACCGATCTTAACTTCCAGTGTCTCAGTCAGCCCTTTCAAATAAAGGGAAGACGGAAAGAAAATTAAGAAGCGCTTAAATATCCAGTGGACCCAAAGCCCTTCAAATTTGATAGGTTTTCTATCTGCAGGGAAGCCTGTGTACACACACACACATACACACACACACATCCAGAAGAACTGAAGAAAAAGACTCAAAATACCCCAAATTGACATACATTGTGCTTTCTTCCACCATTGTAAAACCCCTTTAACCACTCCCAAGTTCCCTTCCACGGAGTTCTTGTCATACAGCTTGCTGGTCATCAGCCTCCAACCAAACCAGCCACCACCAGTTACTCATAGAAGCCCACATGAGCTTTGCGTGGGCTCTTATGGATGTCAAATAATGTCCAGCTGCACAAAAACATCACCCGCAATCAAAAACAATCAACCCCATGCAGCCCCCATGCATCGCTATTTCCAGACATGTCAAGAAAAAACAAAACAAAACGGATAACGGACCATTCTTGAAAGCTGTATCTACTGTTGACCACTAAACAAAAGCAAACCAACAACCCAACAAATATTTTTCTGTCGTTTACCAAACTATATAACAATGGAACTATTCTAGCGGCTCTTTTGGAAGAAAAAAAAACATTCAACAGGCCCGACTTTGAAAAATATATATTTACATGCATAGTTTAAAACCCAGTGTCATATCCATCCTTCACCCCCACCGTGGTGTCTAGACAAGATTCCATGTCCATCAGTCCTTACCACCGCTTTCTTCTTAAAGTGGCTTTCAGTGATTTTCATTTAGGGCACTTTTTTATATTTGGTCAAACTTTTTCTACATCCCGGCAGCTATCAAGTAAGCACTGGGAAATAAAGCTGGTCTCTGTTGCCGCCCAAGATGCTGTAAACGGAGACAGAGCACTACTCTGTTCCCGCACCACCTCAGCCAATCAGGAGAGCACTACTCTGTTCCCACACCGCATCAGCCAATCAGGAGAGCACTACTCTATTCCCACACCGCATCAGCCAATCAGGAGAGCACTACTCTGTTCCTGCACCGCATCAGCCAATCAGGAGAGCACTACTCTGTTCCTGCATTGTATCAGCCAATCAGGAGAGCACTACTCTGTTCCTGCACCGTATCAGCCAATCAGGAGAGCACTACTCTGTTCCTGCACCGTATCAGCCAATCAGGAGAGCACTACTCTGTTCCCGCACCGTATCAGCCAATCAGGAGAGCACTACTCTGTTCCCGCACCGTATCAGCCAATCAGGAGAGCACTACCTCTGTTCCTGCACCGCATCAGCCAATCAGGAGAGTGCTTTGGGAGCCGGCGTCTCCATTGGTCCCTACTTGCTGTCGGTCAGTTCTTGGGCAGAAGTGAGGGGGCGCAGTATATTTTCGTAGTAGAGCTAGCTCTTGCTAACTTGTACCCAGATTTGCTAACACTTTAACTTCACCTCTGCAGGAGCTGCCTAAAACAAACTTTACCTCTTCTCAACTGTCTATCCTCGTGCAGGCGAGGTGGCATTTGGAATCCCCTGCCTCCCTTCCAGACACCACCCTAGCATGTCTGTGGTTGCTATGAGAAAGATATGACACACAGGATGTGACATCATATTCTAGCATGTTGCTGATTTGCCTAAACGTACGTTCATGACGGCTGGGAGATGGGGTGGCTTCTGACCTCCAGCCAAGAAGACAAACAGTGAAAGAATGGGGGAATTCACCAGTGTCTGGAGGTTCAGGACAGACCCTGGTGGGTCCACTATGTTGGCAAAGGTCGGCGTCTTATGACAGAGCCATTGTCTTGCGAGGTTATTAATAGGAAAGCCTGCAGTTGTCATGAAAAAAACTCATGTATAAGCCACCTGGCCCTCATCCGCTACCTCTAGCCAAGCCAAGAGAGGATGTATGGTCGATTACCAAGCAAGTGATTCATTATAATACAATAAATCATGAAATAAAATAAAAATGAAAATAAGCACAGCACAAACTTTCCATTAAAAAAAAAAATCCAGTTTGGTCTAGTCAAACAGAGGATTTAAACCAATGATCTCATTGATAGGGGGTAGTGGGAGGAGGAAATGGGGGTCGAACCACCACCAACCAGCCAGTGCCAGGGAGGGGGAGGAGCATACATGGAATGGTGGATGGGGATGGTGGATGATGGATGGGGGTGGCATTTGGGTCCTCTTGTCATTCATTCCTGTATGAGAGAGAAGCAGTGTGTCTTTAAGGGGTTGTAATGATTTCCTGTTTCAAGATCAACAAAATGGATGTATTTGTCATGCGTGGCACAAATCACATTGTCGGTCATCTTCAGAGAAGGTGTTCAAACACCAGACTGTCTTATAAGAGCAGTTATTAGGGAATATGGATGCACAGAAACCATCTGTCACTGCTATTGGCGAAACATGCAAACGAGAAAGTTGTGAATTTACTTGTTCAGCATTTCAGTTTTCAAGACGAGGCAAAATGATTCCGTCTTTTCTTTACAAATGAGCATGATGTTAAATGGATTTCACTTTGATGTTTTTGCCCCAATTAATTCCAAATGCACATTAAAGGTGGAGGTCTGGACCTGAAGGCCTTCAAGCAAGAAAACGTCAGGACTGCAAGACAGGTTGGTTGAATATTTGGTGAGACGTGCCAGCCTTTCTCATATTATTTGCAGGCCTAAAGAAAGCAGAGCTATGCGGCATTCCCTCAGTCAACAAAGGTAGCACGCTTTAGAAAATGGTTTGCTATTAACCTAATGTAAAACCTTTTGATACGTCAACATTTTGGATTGCATTCAGGCTTTTACTCCAGTTGTACACACTTGATTTACAACGTTGTGTCAAGATGAACCGATTCAACTTTCTTTCTTTGATGTCAGAAACGCCTCCAACTCCACTGTATATATTTATAAAGGCTTAAGACGACATATTTGGTTTGGTTTGAGGAGACCATGGGGTCCTGCCAGCAGCATGGTATTTGATATACACTACTGCCCAGATTGTTATAGCACCGTCACACACTAGATGGCAGTGTTGTGTAAGCTGCACTATAGCATGTCGACAAATCCAGTAAGATATCATCACGTTTACATTCTCACATTAACCGCTAACAAAGGCAGCAAAGAGAGTTTGCAATGGAAATTGATTTGCTAGGTTAGCAAAAACAGCTAATTTTGTTGGTATTATTGATGAGAAATTACCGTATTGACCCTAATATAAGACGACCCTGATTATAAGATGACCCCACCTTTCAAGACTCATTTTTGGAAAAAGACTTCATGACAGAAAGACAGGAGATGGCAGAGTTGACGATGCTAAGATTTTCCTCGGGAGTGACTAAGAAGGACGGGATTAGGAATGAGCATATTAGAGGGACCGCTCAGGTTGGACGGTTTGGAGACAAAGCAAGAGAGGCAAGATTGAGATGGCTTGGCAGAGGAGAGATGCTGGGTATATTGGGAGCTGCCAGGGAAGAGGAAAAGGGGAAGGTCAAAGAGGTTTATGGATGTGGTGAAGGAGGACATGCAGGTGGCTGGTGTGACAGAGGAAGCTGCAGAGGACAGGAAGAGATGGAAGTGGATGATCTGCTGTGGTGACCCCTAACGGGAACAGCCGAAAGTAGTAGTAATAGTGGTAGTAGTAGAAGTAGTAGTAGTAGTAGTAATAGTAGACTTTTTGGAGACCAGTTCTTGTTTTTATAAAGAAAATCATTTTATTTGAAAATAATGATAATACAAATATTAAATAAAACAAGGTAAGCTGTTTTTAATATCTTAGATGAAATTGACAGATCTGACAGAGGAAAAAAAAACGGGAGGGGGACACTCGTTTTACAGCTATTTGGTGCCATCTGTTGTTGAAACTGTACATTGACATTTAAAAGTCTAGACCCTGAATATAAGACGACCCTACTTTTTCCAGATGTATTTCCGGGGGGCGTCTTATATTCGCACCAATACGGTACGTTGGAGGAGGAGGTGGTCTGTGAGACTACGGAGCATGCTGAGGCAGGAGGACGGGGAATTCACCAGCTGTGTTCGATAAATGCGAGACAGATGAACAGCTGTGAGCGGTCACTCCAAACAAGTAGCAGGTTAGTGACTCGACCCAAACACCCACAGCTCCTGGGGTGTCCTCGTATCCTCGACACGCAGCTACATGTTTGAGGCTACAGACGAGCCTATAAACAGCAAAGCCTCACGATCCCGTTGACACAGAACCATAAATTAGGCATCACTTAAAACATACTTTACTGTACTATATATTTGTCCATGCTTTACTTGAAGCTGCTACAAAAGAGTTTTGGATTTTTGTTGCCTTGGCGCACCCCTGTGGACAAAAGCAGTAGTGCTTCGTGGAAGAAATCATTTCATGTAACCATCGCCTATTGTCTCACAGATCTCCATTCGTCCTCTGGTATCTGGTGTATTTGTTTGGTAGAAAAGAGAGATGTTTGTAAGATACACAGCCACGAGGTATAATATATCTGTAATCGTGGCTATGCATCCCACCTGTGTGCCGTAGGTCCGATTCAGCGGGGAATACGACCCGGGACAAGCATTTGGAATCATTGTATAGCAACATCTAATCTGCTGATCTCGTTTGGTTATCTCAGGGGTACGGGGGCATCAAAACTAAACAGAGTGATGAATAATCAGTGGAAAAAGTCATGGCAGCTTTGAAATATGCTTTAATGTATATATGCCTTACTCTGTAAATGCCTTATTTATAGAAAACTTGGACCCTTGAACTAACAGTCATCAGTATTAGAAAAGGTACCCCCACACACACACATACTCCCTGCCTCTGGAATGGAGACATGGGGAATATCACCTGCCTAAGTAGCGGCGTGAGGCAGAATTTAGCATGACCCTTCCAGAGACGAGTGTGGTTTATTAGCGTTAGCTTGTCTATCTTCTCCACCCACATACTGCTCAACCTGGCTGCATGATGATGGATGCTAACCGTGTGACTCTTCACACTTACGCTAGCGCTACTCTGATGTCTCCTTTAAGCTGACTTTTTTGAGCTGCGGGAGCTTGTTAGCAGAGGTGGAAAGAATACTGAAAATTCTTACTTGAGTGATAATTTACTTGAGTATAAGTCAAAGTATGGATGAAGAAAACGGTAAATTTGTTTCTGAGAGGAAGAACTGCTTGAGTAATTGCTTTGTAAGTTGCTTTTGTTCTTTTCATGTCTACAAGCTAGTATGGGAATGTTCATTAGTTGACATCTCCCATATCACTGGAAACAACCTGAACAAACACACTGGATGAACAAACTACATTTATTTTACCAATGTTAATCTCCAACAACATCTAGTAACGCTAACACTTATTCATACCAATTCTTCATTTAAACCTTGTTTATACCCTGTAGTGGTTACAGAAATAAATATAGCAAAGCTGAATATTTATAAATCAACTCTGAGTTTAAGTACTATGAGTTTAGTATACTCTCAATAAGTGTAGTTACAGGGAAGAATTTACTTCAGTACTATAATCAGAGTACATGGCTGCCCACTGCTCCTATATGACAGCATGGCTTAAATGCAGAAGGTGAATCCGTTGGAAGAATACAATGACAACAATAAAAGTGGATTAATAATTCATTACTTTCCACCTCTGCTTGTTAATCTTTCCATTTAGCGCCATCTTTCTCTTTTTTTCTAATTTATTAATCCTCGGGTGGCACTGTGGTGCAGTGGTTGGCACTGTCTCCTCACAGCAAGAACATCCTGGGTTCGAACCCCAGGGTTGTCCAACCTTGGGGTCATCCCAGATCGTCCTCTGTGTGGAGTTTGCATGTTCTCCTCCTGTCCGCGGTGGGTTTTCTCCGGGTGCTCCGGCTTCCCCCACCATCAGAAAGACATGCATGTTAGGGTTAATACTCCTGTCTGTGCCCCTGACCGAGGCATGGCGAGACAAACTGGAGTTGGTCCCCAGGCGCTGCACACTGCTCCTAGCTACACAGCTAGGGTGGGTTAAATACAGAGAAATAATTTCCCCCACAGGGATCAATAAAGTATATCAAAATCACAAAAAAAAATCAATTCTTTCTCTGCATTTAACCCATCCTATTGCATAGGAGCAGAGGGCCGCTGCAGCACGCGGGGACCAACTCCAGTTCTTCTTTCCGCTGCCTTGCTCAGGGGCACAGACAGGCGTATTAACCCTAACATGCATGTCTTTTTGATGGTGGGAGGAACCCGTGCACCCGGAGGAAACCCACACAGACACGGGGAGAACATGCAAACTCCACACAGGAAGGACCTGAGACAGCCTGGGGTTCGAACCCAGGACCCAGGATGCTGTGAGGCAACAGTGCTAACCACTGGGCTACCGTGCCACTACCTTCTCCCCTTTCTTCCCGTTTGAACATTTTCTCATTGTCGCCATCCCTCCTCTTTCCTGCTCTTCTCTCCAGCCCCTCCCCTACCTGTCCTTACCCTCCTCTCATCATTCTCTCCTCTCCTCCGCTCACCTGTTTAATCATCTCTCCACTCCTCTCAATGACAATGGTCTTGGCCTCCTTGACGGGTGAGGTTACGTGGAAGTCGTCACTCAGCAGACCAAGGATGGGGTACTGGTTCCTGTACCTACACACACACACACACACAGATCACAGGGATGTATGCAATGCAGGGATTATAGATGTGGTGTTGTATCACAAAGTGTTTGAGAAGCAGCCAGATAAAGTGTTCCGATAACTTCTTTGTTCAAGCCCTCGTGCAGAACACGTTCCAAACACGGCATGCTTTATCTCTTGTTAAAGTGGTCATCTGTCAATTTTTCATGGTAAAAATGTCATGTTTAATACCCTTTCCCAATGGCATTTTTGAAGCAACAGCCATACAATGTATTAGCGTTGTTTAATTGACATGTAAATGTCATTATAATCATAATTCTGTAACGTGGATTGCAGGTGTAGCTTTGGTATATATAGTGCAGTTGTGTGGTAGTGTACAATGTAGTGTAGTGCGGTAAAATACAGGATATTTGTAGTGAGGAAAACTGAAGTACATGTTCTAACGTGGTACATCATAGTGTGGCAAAGGGAAGTACATTGTAGTGTAGTATGTAGGATTTAGTGCTGTATATCGTATTGCAGTAAGGTACAGTGAGGTGTAGTGGGGTACAGTGTAGTACACAGTGAAGTACACTGTTGTGTATATCGTAATGCAGTGTTGTGTACTCTGCCTACTTCTTGGTGATGATGGTCTTGGTGACTTGGTTTCTAGAGCTCTCGTTCTCCTGCTTCAGCTGTCTGATCTCCTGGGGGTCAGAAGAGGTCAAAGGGGTCACACAGAGGTCAGAGACTCATCAACAGGAATGTTGGCACACCAGAGGTTATTTCTGCTCCTTGGACATGCTGACAAACCCAAAAACACACATTCCCTGCCGGTCATTACCGCACCAACTCGAGAACTTCACCTACAGCATCCACATCCGTGCTACTCCAGTCGCTTTCTACCAGCTTCTCATTGTTCACTGGCTGACCACACTGCTTCTTATCACTTGATTTTTCCATCCATCCATTATCCAAACCGCTTATCCTGCTCTCAGGGTTGTGGGGGTGCTCGAGCCTATCCCAGCAGTAATTGGGTGGCAGGCAGGGAGACGCCCTGGACAGGCGGCTAGACCATCACAGGGCCGACACACATTTACACCTAGGGACAATTTAGTACGGCCGTTTCACCTGACCTACAAGTTGATATATTTTAATGATCCCTGTGGGGAAATTACACTCTGCATTGAACCCATCCTAGCTGTGTAGCTAGGAGCAGTGGGCAGCCGCCGTGCAGCAACCGGGGACCAACTCCGGTTCTTTCCATTGCCTTGCTCGGGGGCACAGGCACTAAGTATTAACCCTAACATGCATGTCTTTTTGATGGTGGGGGAAACCGGAGAACCCGGAGAAAACCCACTGCAGACACGGGGAGAACATGCAAACTCCACACAGAGGACGACCTGGGACAACCCCAGGGATTGAACCCAGGACCTTCTTGCTGTGAGGCGACGGCGCTAACCACTGGGCCACTGGGTATGTTTCCGTCAGTTTACTTTTATTAAAAAAAATCATTTTAGTCATCCCCACACTGTTCCTTGTTGCATACATGTGACTGTATAACTGGTGTTGTTTATTTTTGATGGGCAAAATTATCCCAAAAAAAACAAAAAACAAACCAGGCTGGGAAAACTTAATTAAGCTAGCAGCTGGTGGACATGTTCTACATTAGAATCAGAATCAGGTGTATTGGCCATGTCGGTTTGCACTACATGGAATTTGGCTCGGGTTTCATGGCTCTATCAATGTGCTTAACATAGAATAACAACACAACAATCTTCAGATTTATACACAAGGATTGACCATGTACAGGTGAAATAAGAGATGATAAATTGCAATGGTGCAGAGAATATATTGGAGATGCTGAAATAGATGCTAGTAGCTTACTTACATACATGCCTGAGGTATGTATGTTAGTACATACCTGCTACGCTCTGTCATGTACTCTGACAGAGTACATGACAGAGCGTACCAGTACAGTACAGTACAGTATATACAAAATGGTTTGATTTATTTGACAGTTTTAATTTGCACTTGAATGACAGCCCGTGGAAAGAAACTGTTTTTTTTTTTAATCTGGTTGTTTTGGGGTACAGTGCTGTGTAGCGCCTTCCAGAGGGGAGGAGTTGGAACAGGTTTGTGACATGTGATAAACGTGACAGATGCCTGCGTCCAGGTGTAAACGCGATTATGCAAAAACACATTCCAGAGCAGGACTGAACACACAGACACAGATGGCATAAGAAGAATTGAAAATATCTTCCTCCTCAGGGCAGGTTAATGGTGGATGTGTGTACTGACTAGCACGTGTGTGGTACATTAGATATATTAAAAATATACCGTCTAAAGAATACTTTTATTTACCCAACACACACACACCTGTCTTTCTGTCCTCGTGGGGAGTAAAAATCCTACTTCCCCAAAGCCAAACCCTCAAATAGACACCAACCATAATACAATTACCCTAACCTTCCACACCATGATCCTAAACCTGACCCCTGACCCTAACTCTCAGCCCAATTCTAACTTTAATACTAAACCTCAGCTTAACCATAAACCCAGCTGTAACCCTAAACCTACACCTGAACCAGCTCACAAATAAATAAATAAATGCCCCTTTCTTCATAGGGACCGAAAAATGTCCCCACGAGGTAGGTGGTCTCTGATTTTACTATCCTTATGAGGACAGTGGGTCCGGACAAAAACACACACACAAACTCTTACACAACTTGGTTCAGGGATGACTTGTCAAGGCAGTTGTGAACACTTTTAAACACTATGAAAACACGACAACTTGTGCTTTTTCTTTCAGGTCATCCATCCATCCATTATCCGAACTGCTTATCCTGCTCGCGGGGTCGCGGGGATGCTGGAGCCTGTCCCAGCAGTCATTAGGCAGCAGGCGGGGAGACACCCTGAACAGGCCGCCAGGCCATCACAGGGCCTACACACAGTCATACCTAGGGACAATTTAGGATGGCTGATTCACCTGACCTACATGTCTTTGAACTGTGGGAGGAAACCCACACAGACACGGGGAGAACATGCGAACTCCACACACAGGACGACCCCCAAGGTTGGACTACCCCGGGGCTCGAACCCAGGACCTTCTTGCTGTGAGGTGACCGTGTAAACCACTGCGCCACCGTGCCGCCCTTCTTTCAAAACATGTTTGCTGTCAACCCGTTGGTCTTACAACGAGACAGCCACGTGACTTGTGATTGCATTCTGCTTCATAGAGGTTTTTTTTATTTTTTCATATCCATCCATCCATCCATTATCCAAGCCGCTTATCCTAATTAGGGTCGCGGGATGCTGGTGCCTATCCCAGCAGTCATTGGGCAGAAGGCGGGGAAACACCCTGGACAGGCCGCCAGTCCATCACAGGGATGTACTGCGATGGATGGGAGGGATTTTTGAGATCCGAATCAATGATATGGGGGCAGCCGTTTTGAGAAACCGCTACAACTACTGAGGAATACTCCCAAAAGTTGAGATGAGTAAATATGATATGGAAGTACACATACAAAAAAAAAGAGGCTGAATCTAAAATTAAACCTCGATTGAAGAAACGAGCTGAACAAAGAGGAACTGTGGTTAGTGTAGGCGGACCTCCTCATGTCGCGTGATGAGGCTCTGACGCTGCTCCAGCATGGCGAGCAGCTCCGTGATCCTCAGCTGGAGACTCTTCTGTGAGGAGGACAAGGAGGACCGCTCAGTGCTCACCTCTGTCTGGATCCTCATCAGCTGGGACTGAGAGAGAGAGAGATTTTTTGATTTTTTTTTTTTTAAGTACATTTATTCAGATAACATTCCAGTCCAACAGATGATATCCAAACATAATCATTATTTTATAATCCTGCTCATAAAATGAAAAGTTTTAGGAAGAAAAGAGAGGGAGGGAGGGAGAGAGAAGATGAGGAACAGCTGAAATCATGACCGGTTATTCCTCTGAAAATATTGCCAATGAGAAAACAGGAAGTGAGACTATGATAATAATGCGTTTTGCTATGACTGCCAATCCACCAGTGTGTCATGCTGGCACAAGTGTCTCCTCCACCGACCACATTATAGATCCAGATGTTTTAGTTTAGTTTGGTTTTCTT
Source organism: Lampris incognitus (assembly GCF_029633865.1). Classification (NCBI taxonomy): domain Eukaryota; kingdom Metazoa; phylum Chordata; class Actinopteri; order Lampriformes; family Lampridae; genus Lampris; species Lampris incognitus. Next base: position 13,590,827 of record NC_079218.1, read on the forward strand.
ATGGGGGAAAAAACCCCCCAAAAACAAACAGTTGCTAGTTGGGATTTCAGGAATGGCGTCGTAGGAAATCAACACCATATCAGATGTGGTGTCATCAGATGCGACGTGAAGGTAAAACCAATCATTGAGTACTGATGTCACTAAGCCCTGCCCACCACCGTGACCTTGCCACATTCAGCGCGGTTATCAAACGGTGCCAAACATCCAGAAATGAACTCTGTTTGGATCCATTCAACCTTATGCTGATGGAAAGGCCATTGGAATGTTTTTTCCTGTTGACTCCCTCGTCTCACCCGCAGGTTCCCGATCTCCTTGTCTTTGTCCTCTGTCAAAATGCTGAGCTGCTCGCTGTACTGCCGGCTCAACTCCTCTGTCTTCGTCTGCAGGGTCAAACTGTTGCTGCTGTGAGACATTTGCTAGAGAGAGAGCAAGCAGGTGTATTAGAGGCATTATAGCTATATATATATATATAGTGGGCTCTCAATCTGGTCCTCAGGGGGCAACAAGACTGCTGGTGAAATCTTAATTTTATAATGATGTGAATCAAAGAAAGACGAGCAAATATTAGTATTTGTGAAGCTGTAACCAGCAAATGTTCAATGTACATTTACTCAATAAATTAATGGATTTCCAAGACTATAATCGATTGATTCTCGGTTTTATATCTATGTCATAATATAAAAACATGTAATATGTTACCTTCTGTTTGAGTATTTCATTCTCCTTCTCCAGAACTCTCAGTCTCCCTTGCAGCTCCTTGATCTTGAACTCGTAACCCGAGTCGGTGCTGAGGCTGCTCATCAGCTGGCTCTCCAGAGTCCGCTGGGACACAGTGCTCTCCTTCAGAGACAGCTGGAGAGAGACCAGGTATTCACACCGAGAATCAGTCATACACACGGATAGACACACACTACACACTAGGGCTGTCAAAATTGGCCAAAAATGACATTCGATTAATTCCTTCTTAAAAAACACAGGTTCGAACCCATTCCAATATATTTTTGCGCATGTCCTCATGTTTGCCCTCTTATGAACATAAGAGGGCAAACCAATACAATGAGAGACATAGCTACTTGTGTAGGGATATTTATTTCAACATAAATATGTCTTTTAAAAGATCTACATACCTAAGTATTACAAAATAAACAAAATAATGTCCTATACAGTAAAACTTCGTTCAAAGATCATATACCTCTCTCTCTCGCGCTCAGTGCATGCTGGGAGCCGGTGTATGAGTGTGTGCGTTTGGTGAGAGTGACCTGCTGTTAGTAAGTTCAAAGTATTTATCCAATTTCTGGTAGGTTTTTTTTTTTTTGTCTTTAGGGCTGATGGTTTCAGATCCATCTGTTCTGATACTGGCGGTTCTCCTGGCTGTGGGAGACCGTGTGGGTAACGCTAACCTGTCTTATGCCTCCAGGATGAACAAAGGTGTGATTATTTTCCTGAAAGAGGAGCGTTTTGTGGCTGAGTTAACAGCAAGTGGCATCTCTGAATAGCGTCTATCTGCAGGTTTCTCCGCTCGCCATGGCTTCCACCTGGGTCACCATTTCCGCTGTTCCCCAGTTCATTTCCACTGAGGTGTTGCAGCAGGAGCTGCAGCGCTTCGGGAAGCTGGCGAGCAGTTTTAGGACTGTGGGTTTAGGCTGTACGAACGATAAACTGAAACATGTCCAGTCCCTGCAGAGACAGGTGTTCATGTATCTGAATTGTCCGTCACAGACGCTGGAGGTTTCCTTCAGAGTGAAGCATGGGGAGGGACAGTACATGGTGTACGCCAGCCTTCACAGGCCAGCCGAGGGGTGCCCTGAGCCGGGGGCCAGACTGGCCGAGGAGCGCACTAACACCAGTGCTCCGCAGGGGGGCGGTACCCCGCCGACTGAGCTCAAGGCAGGAGAGGGATACAGCGGGCAGGCAGATAATCAGGTAAGGGAACAGCGAGTTGATTCAGGCAGTGAGAATGTAATTGATGACTGCTCGGCTGTCTCAACAAAAGAAAAGAAAAGGAGGAGTAGAGGAAACACTGGCAGCAGGAGAACGCAGCAGAAAAGGGCCAGCAGCTGGACCTGACCAAAGTCGGGCTGGTGGTGCCAAGGAGAGAAAGGGTGAGTTGTGCATTATAGAGAGTTGCTGGTGAGGATAAGGTGGGGGAAATAGGGTATGACACTGACTCTGTCTGTAACCCTGTTACAGACTCAGTCACACATGGGAGAGCTGTACACGCTAGAGGAAATTAATGGTTTCTTAGATGACACCTTCGAAAAATCTGTGAAAGTATTTGAGTATTTTCCAGATACAGGAAATTTTATTGAAAGCGTGCTGACTTTGCATAAAATAGTTGGTTTTGATTTGTTGGAGGAAAAAAAAGTTTCCGTTTGAGAAAACTCATAACAGGTTTAAGGAAGATGGCTACGATTAATAAAGGAAAAGGTTCTACAAGGTTAAAGACTAAGTAAGATCATGATGAGTGTGTCGCATTGGGTAATCTTCCTCCTACTGTTTCTTCTACCTGTTTATATCATCTCTCGTTCTGTCTCTTATGCACAAGGGGAAAGATGGCTCCTCCTCCCAAACTGATATGCCAGTGCCAATCAATGTCAAGGCAGCTCTCCTGAATCCCGCAGCAACCAATAGAACTGACTTGATCACATGCCGACTCGACCCCAACTTTAGACTCCAACACAAGGGATGCCAAACATTTACTACCAATGCTGCTGGAAAGAAGGCCTTCATCACAGAGATGCCTTCTTCCTCAGGCCAGCCTGGTTAGGGGAAGGAGATTGGCCATAGAGGCGTGGATGCCTCAGGAGAGACCACCGACAAGAAGACCGCATCCTCCGCCCTGAAAGGTGCCATCCAGCTGGGTATAGGTTACACAGTGGGTAAGGTGAGCTCCAAGCCAAAGAGAGACGTGTTGATGCAGGACTTCTACGTGGTAGAGGGTACCCTAGCGAGGGCAGCAATTTGACCCGGGCCCATCATTTCCCAGACTTCCGCTTCAAAACCTATGTTCCTGTGGCTTTCTGCTATTTCAGAGAACTGTTCGGCATCAGACCACCTGTACACGCTGTGTAATGACCCCTGATCGAGCTGTCCAACCTGGGAACAAGTGGGTGGTAAGCTGGATGTGGGTATGTGTCCTGGTTGCTGGCCTAGTGCCTCCTCTGGTTGGTTGGGGCGCCTGTTCAGGGCTGAGGGGGAAATGCGGGGGGGACAGTGTGATCCTCCCACGTGCTACGTCTCCCCTGGTGAAACTCCTCACTGTCCAGCGAAAAGAACGGGCTGGCGACTCCACATGTATTGGAGGAGGCATGTGGTAGTCTGCAGCCTTCCCCGGATCGGCAGAGGGGTCGAGCAGCGACCGGGACGGCTTGGAAGAGTGGGGTAATTGGACAGTTACAATTGGGGAGAAAAAGGGAGGGGGGGTGAACCGAAAAACAAAAAAGATCCCAATTATTTCCCAACAGGCCTTTTGAGATTGTCCGGAGTGAAAATCGGTCTCCCTGAGGCCGAGTTGGGTTGTGAACTCTCTGCCATCTTTGCCACACGGTTGTTGAATTATTTGCTCGTTTCAGCTTGACCTACATTTCAGTTTCAACCAATTAAAGTGATGTTGTGTGACTCCTGTCCATCATGCAGTGGCCAAGGCCCTCATGAGAATTCACAAGGCAGACAGCTGTGGTTGTGCTCCCCCCCCCCCCCACAAATATTATTTTTCACACTTGAATGTCTGCTTTTTTATATATATATATAATTCGGTTAGATATTACACACACACACGTATGTATACCTGTAACTGTCTGTTGTTCTCTCGTACAGCCTCCAGGAGGCGATCATACTGCTGAGCCTGGTCGTCCTTAAAACTCAGATCCCTCTCCAGAGACTCTTTCTCACTCTCCAGACGCTGGGATGAGAGACACAGACAGGAACAGAGAGAGAGAGTAGAAGAAATTAACTACAGAGTCCATCATGGAGAAGTCCAAGTTGTCTCATCGTCATGGGTTCTGGCCTTGACAGACTCTTTAGCTCAGGAAAACAGGGGCATTTTTCCTTTGGGCCTCTTCAGTGTGCCCAGGCTCATTTCTTAGTTTTGATGGCTTCAAACCTAATCAGGCATCTTTTCCCATGTGGGAGCAGCTGCTGTGTTTGAATTCACACCACAACATAACAGATTTTGTTGGGTCATCATATTCTTTTAAGAAGAAAAATAAATGGTGGGCATCTGGGTGGCGTACTGGTCTATTCCCCCTTCCATTGCCTACCAACACAGGGATCACTGGTTCGAATCCCCATGTTACCTCCGGCTTGGTCGGGCGTCTCTACAGACACAATTGGCCGTGTCTGCGGGGGGGGGACCGGATGTGGGTATGTGTCCTGGTCGCTGTACTGGTGCCTGTTCAAGGGGGAGGGGGAACTGGGGGGAATAGCGTGATCCTCCCACGTGCTACTTCTCACTGTCAGGTGAAAAGAAGTGGCTGGTGACTCCACATGTATGGGAGGAGCCATGTGGTAGTCTGCAGCCCTCCCCGGATCAGCAGAGGGGGTGTAGCAGCGACCAGGATGGCCCAGGAGAGAAGGGGGGGGGGGGGGTCCACCAAAATAAATAAATAAATGGGTGATATAATTAAAGCAATACTTTGATTAGCACAACTACATGACTCCTATGGACATGTAGATAAACCCACATATTGTACCTTTAACCTCTATGTATGTGCAAACTGTATCAGCAGACAGTAACTGTGTTGACCCCTGAGGTGGAGGACAGTTGTCATCCGTGAACTCATAATGAACATCGAGCTTAATTATTTATTGTTTTGATTAATAGATGATATGAAAATATATCTTGCCTAACATGTTAGCAATACTTTAAGGGACCTGACATCACGAATAAACTTAAATATTCCAGTAATAATGAAGTAAAGTGAACGTTATGGAAGCGAGCAGCGTGCCGATGACCTGGTGGTTGGCTTTTGGGAAAACAAACACCTGATCTTGAAGAAAGGGTTAGCCAAGTGTCAGTAACAGACCTGCTTTAACTGGGAGTCTACACAATGTGTGCCTCTCGGGCCTGCACACACACACACACACACACCACAATAAAACCTAGCCAAATGTATGTGTTTAGTGTAAAAAGTCAGTGAGTGCTGTTCTCACCCTGAGGTCGTCAGACATGTGGATCAGCTCCTCCCTCAGACTGCTGAACGTAGACAACAGAAGACGCATGCTTTTATCTGCAGTGAGACGGGTCTGAGAGAGAGACACAAACAGACAGACAGGAGTTCAGCTGTAAAAGACACTCGGGGAAAGAGAACCTCAGACCATACAAAGGTTGCAAACAAAAGCAGTAATAAGAATTGTTGAATGTTATATTACCAAGCTGTCTCACTCTCTGTCACACACACACTCAGTCACTCACTCTGCCTGAATACGTCATACTGAATCGCTGCAGCAGCATAAGAAATGTGAGTATCATTGAAAATGAATATTAATACAGAATTAATGTAATTAGAGTAAGGATATAAGCGCTATTAAATCAGAGAAAAATTAATGTGTTACCTGTAGGAGGTATCGGATCTGTTGTTTGGTGAGCTCAGTGGCTCCTTTTGGGATCAGAGCCTCCACCTCCTCTCTCTCCATCTGCCCACACACACAAATGGTTATTTCTAACTTTGCACACTCAAACATACACTACAAACACAGTGTATGGATTTTAATAACCAATACATTCTGAGTATTATTTTAGTGGAATACTCTAACGTATTTCCCAGACTCTAAGTTGCTGGGGTTTTTTTTACTCATCTGGCTGGTTCTTCGACTTGTACTCCAAAGTAATTTATACAATGTAAATTTGTTGGACAAATTTACTGCATACCAACTACGGCCACCAGATGGCACTGTTTAATCTGTGACTCGTTTGAAAGGCGACTTCTACACCGAGGCAACTTGTATGTTTTTTAACTTGCAACAACGGCTTTTTCACTGAGTGCGACTTCTAGTCCGGGAAATATGATATATGTACTTCAATTAATATTTGCTTTCCACTGAGCATAATCAGCTCATCCATACATAATTTATGTATTTTGAGTACTCTAAACTTGTAACCTCCTTTACCCCAAACCTTTTTGTTTCTGCTGTTGTATATCATGTGTATTGTATATTGTGATATATTGTCTATGTATGGTGTATTGTGTATTGTCTAGTATGATCTATTTCAGCCAAGGTCAGTCAAATTCCTTGTATGGGGAAACATACTTGGCCAATAAATCTGATTCTTGGGCTGGTTGTAACAGTTGTTTGTAAGTCCTTACTAAGTCTAGTTGTCATGTAAGTATTTACTAAGTCAGAATTTAAACCCCACACACACACAGGTTGCACTGCTCCTAGTAGTAATTACTAAGAACTTTGTTGTTCCTAAATTCTCACACATACCAGCTAGGAGGAGTAGCTGTTAAGCTTAGCTGTCAAGCTAAGGAGGAATATAGCCCATTATGAAAAGAGGAAAGTTGAGGTGTGGAATATTTTAGGAGTATAATGGAAAGAGATGTTAATATGTTGCATGGTTATGTTAGAGAAGAAGAGTTTGTTGGTGGATTTGTAGAGGGGAGCAATTTTGTTGTGATTGGGGAAGGAGGGAGGGTAATGTTGGATTTTAGTTAAACAGTATACTGTGTGTGGTTTATGTGTATTTTTTGTTTGATTTCTTTGATTTGGTTGGGGGGGGGGCTCTGTAGGCTGGAAGCCATGCCAAGGCCTACAGGTTACCTCACCATTTTCTGTTTTTTGTTGACCTGTGTTGTAATCTTTGACTCTGTAGAGTTCAGTGGATTTGTAAAATGTTTTATTTCACTAAAAAAAAAAGTAGCCGTGGGAGTTAGCTAACAGAGAACTGTAACGTTGTATCAAAAAACAGCAATGACAGAAAAAGGCCTAGCTTAACTTTAACCGCAACAAACATATCAATAGATGCCTTAAACCATTTGGAACTTCCATCCATCCATCCATTATCTGAACCGCTTATCCTGCTCTCAGGGTCGTGGGGATGCTGGAGCCTATCCCAGCAGTCTATTATTTGAAAATGGGGAAAATGGTTCCATATTTACTTGCATGAACAGTTTTGATTAGCCGGCTGCTGTAATGTCTGCCTCGCAATGCATTTGCACATTAAGACTTTTCTAGCTACCACATTCCTTACATTTGAATGGTTCAACCCAAATTAGTAAATTGCTAACAACATAGTAAGGACTTTACACACAAAGTAGGGGACAAATGTAGCAATGAATGGTGGACCCAGTCCTGTTTCTGATTGTGCCTAGCATCTGTTCTGGCTCCGGGCTTTACATTTATGTAACCAGGCTTTACATTTAATGTAACCAGGCTTTAGCTGTCGGGCCCCTTGGCTTCTGAATGACTCCCGTGAGAACCCGAGGCCAGCAAACTCGGTACCGTCCTTTAAATCTCTTTTCAAAACATACTTTTATTTAAAGGCCTTACTATAATTACTGGCTTTGATTTTGTTTCAACCTTGTTATCTTTGTCTTCTTTCTCTTCCCATGGCAGGGACTTGTTTTAACCCTTCTGTTTAATCTGATTTATAAAAAAATAAAAAAAAATTAATGGCTTTAATGGTTTTATTTGTCTTGGTCCTTCAACATTCAGAAACTGCTTTCACGTGTGCAATTTAAATAAGGATTATATTATCATTTTATCTTTTGGGTGTGGGCGGTGCCAGGACAGGGTAGAATCTAAGAGGTCTCATCGGGATCTGTTACTATAGAGACAGGGCCAGTTATACTGGACTGTTACCATAGAGACGGGATCAGTTATCCTGGTCAGTAAAACAAGGAGACAGGGTCACTTACCTTGTAGTCATTACTGGGGTCCAGCTGATGTTTCCTGGAGGAGGGAGAAGACATAGCGATAAGAGCTGCATGACAGGATGTGCATGAGTGTTTATGTGAGAGAGAGAGAACAAGAGCTAGAGTGAGAGAGAGGAGAGTGTATTTGCTTCCCAAAGTAAATAATACCCCCCCCCCATCTCTCTAAGGCCTGTGTACTATTGGTACTTGACGTGGTCCTGAAACTCCGTAACCACTGGCCAACATAAAAATCTCCAAACAGTTCATATGTCCGTCTGCAGGGATGAAGCGGGAAACATTCACACGTTGTGGTTGTTTCCAGGGCGAGTTTCCTTTTCTTCTTCATGTGCTTTACCTTTTTGTAGGTTCAATAGGGTTTACTGAACTGAACACAACTTGTGACTCACCGTCCGCGGATCTTGGCCACATGCTCGGAGATGCAGGAGTGGATGTCACAGTTCTTCCTGTAGACCTCAGCCAGCAGCTCGCCAAAGAAACGCGTGTCCATCTTGGTGGGCTGGGGGATCTCCCTCACCTCTCTCCTGGTCTCCGTCTTGAAGACCCTCTCAGTCACCTTCTCCACAGGCTTTTGCTGGATCACATTGATGATCTCCACCTCCTCCACCTCCACCTCCTCCTCCTCCTCTTCCTCCTCCTCTTCCTCCTGGTGGCAGAGCAGAGAACGTGTTATTACTAGTTTCTGAATGGTGCTGTATGTTGTTTGGATTTTTTTTAAAAAGCATTTCAACTGTAGTTCAACAGTTACTGCTTTGAGTTCTCTAAATGAGAGCTTATTTCACAGTAAATATTTAAATTAAGATTTCACACAGGAACCAGCTTCTCATGATTATAATTTCTAAAACAACAAAGATTAGCTTTGCTTTTTTTGTTCACTATGCTGACTCTTGTGATAACCAGTGTCCAGAAACCTCATATATATTAGAGCTATTATGTATTTATCATATAGTACTATACAGTTACACACAACTGCAGTTGCTACTGAGGTACATACATGGTACATCCATGCAGCTAGCAGACATTTCAGTGCAAAGGAGAAGAACAAATCTATTAAGCAGATTTACAAAAATATCAGTCCATAATTTTTTAAAGGATGGAGGTGTGTGCATGCGAGTACAGTGAAGGAGACATTTGGACAGAAAGGACAAAACTGACAAAAGTTCAGAGGTCAAATGAAAAAAAACAAATGCTGCAATTTCATATATTCCGTTCCTATTTCATATATATGGATGACACCCAGCTCTATCTATCCACCGAGCCTACCTCCACTTCCGCCCACTTCCCTTCCTGACCGCTTATTACACATTATATCCTGGTTCTCATACAAGTTGCTCAAACTTAATGGTGATAAAACTGAGGTTCTCCTCATAGGCACTAAATCTACTCTGGCTAAACCTGATACTTTTTCTCTGACTGTTGACAATTCTATAGTTCCTCCTTCCCCTCAGGTTAACAGTCTGGGTGTCATATTGGACAGCACATTATCTTGTCAAGCCCACATCAGCAATGTTACTCGGTCTGCATACTTCCACCTACACAATATTAATTGTCTTCACCCGTCACTTACACCTAACAGCACCGCCATACTCATTCACACCCTGGTTACATCCCGTATTGACTACTGCAAATCTATCCTCTTTGGTCTTCCTCTCAAGTGTCTCCACAAACTCCACTTGGTCCAGAATTCAGTTGCCTGTATCACTACCAGAACTCCTTCCATAGATCATATCACTCCTGTTCTTCAGCAACTCCACTGGCTCCCTGGTACATACCATATTGACTTCAAGATCCTGCTCCTCACCTTTAAGGCCCTTAATAACCTAGCTCCCTCATATCTTTCTGAACTCCTTCATATTCACACGCCCCCGCACTCTCAGATCCTCTCCTGCTCTCCAACTCACTACACCATCGGCCCGCTTGACTACCATGGGGTCTGGAGCCTTCAGTCATTCTGCCCCCCCGCCTATGAAACTCTCTCCCACAAGACATTTGCCATACTGCCTCTTTCAACCTTCAAATCCCATCTCAAAACGCACCTTCTCAAACTGGCGTATTCAGTCTGATCCATGCTTCACCGAGTTTTGTGCAGATGATGATTTTATACTTATCTGTTGTGTTAACTTTTCATCGTCTACCCTGCCTTGTTTTGAGTTTATGCTGTCTGATACAGTGCTGCTTGTTTTAACTGTGTTATGTAAGGCGTCCTTGAGCGCTTTGCAGGCACCCACAAATAAAATGTATTATTATTATTATTATTTCATTTTTTTAGTCTTGTGTATACTGCCGCTTACTATTATTCTGAAAAAAAAAACAGTTATTCTTCTGCTCACAGTAACATACATCAATGATTGTTTAACTCCACAGATTACACCAAAATCAAAAATTGTGCAGGTCCGACTACACAAACACCAAGAAATACGTCCATCATAATGATTGACTGATCAGCTCAAGGGCAAGATGAGAGGATTGGTGTGTCATTACTGTCACAAGGTGTACACCCACCCACCTGCAAAAGAAAAATGGTTAAGTTTTCCCACAAGCCATCAGACTCCGCAGTAAGTCATGCTGTCTCAGGACCACACCTCTAACATACTTCTCATTCTGGCACCTCCCTTTGCTTTGCATGCACACTTCACCTCCATGTGATCTGAGCCAAGCACACACAGGCTGGTGTGTCAGAGCCGTCTAACTAGTTATCATTATGTAATACTGAGCCCGGCTGTTAGAAGCACCTTCACTCTCTACAAACACCTGTCCATCAAACCCCGTGTGTCCTGCAGGTTCAACTTCACAGCTCTGATGTCTTATCTCCGTCTATCTACCGCCTTATGTAGTGAGATCATAAAGCACTTTGTCTTGTCAGTGTGCAGAACTTTGGTCAACGGTTGTTGTTTTTTAAACGTACTCTATAAATAAACTTAGTGGTTGAAGTCGGGAGTGGCAGTGAGGTATGTAGGAGTGGTGCAGGATATGTATGAGGGAAGTGTGACAGTGGTGGGGTGTGCGATTGGAATGACAGATGGGTTTGAGGTGAAGATGGGACTACGTCAAGGATCGGCTCAGCCCTTTCTTGTTTGTAATGGGGATGGACAGGTTGATGGATGAGATCAGGCAGGAGTCTCTGTGGACTATGATGTTCGCGGATGACATTGCACTCTGTAGCAAAAGTAGGGTGCAGGTTGAGGAGAACTTGGAGAGGTGGAGGTATGCACTGGAGAGAAGAGGAATGAAAGCCAGTAGGAGCAAGACAGAATACATATGCATGAATGAGAGGGAGGACAGTGGAATGGTGAGGATGCAAGGAGTAGAGGTGATGAAGGTGTATGAGTTTAAATACTTGGGGTCAACTGTTCAAAGTAACAGGGAGTGCAGGAGAGAGGTGAAGAAGAGAGTGCAGGCAGGGTGGAGTGGGTGGAGAAGAGTGTCAGGAGTGATTTGCGACAGAAGGGTACCAGCAAGAGTTAAAGGGAAGGTTTACAAGATGGTTGTGAGACCAGCTATGTTATATGGTTTGGAGACAGAGGCACTGACGAAAAGACAGGAGGTGGAGCTGGAGGTGGCAGAGTTGGAGATGCTAAGGTTTTCATTGGGAGTGACGAAGAAGGACAGGATTAGGAACGATTATATTAGAGGGACCGCTCAGGTTGGACGGTTTGGAGACAAAGCAAGAGAGGCAAGATTGAGATGGTTTGGACATGTGTGGAGGAGAGATGCTGGGTATATTGGGAGAAGGATGCTGAATATGGAGCTGCCAGGGAAGAAGAAAAGAGGAAGGCCAAAGAGGAGGTTTATGGATGTGGTGAGGGAGGACATGCAGGTGGCTGGTGTGACAGAGGAAGATGCAGAAGACAGGAAGAAATGGAAACGGATGAGCCGCTGTGGCGACCCCTAACGGGAGCAGCCTAAAGTAGTAATAGTAGATTCTATAAATAAACTTGAGTTGAATTGATTCAGATGCTCCTTCGTTCTTTTTTGTTTTTGTTTTCCCCCTTATTGCACCCAGACAATTACCCCACTTTTCCAAGCCGTCTCGGTCTCTGCTCCTCCCCCTCTGCCGATCCAGGGAGGGCTGCAGACTACCACATGCCTCCTCCGATACATGTGGAGTCACCAGCCGCTTCTTTTCACCTGACAGTGAGGAGTTTCCCCAGGGGGACGTAGCACGTGGGCGGATTACGCTATTCCCCCCCGGTCCTCCTCCTCCCTGAACAGGCGCCCTGACGAACCAGAGGAGGCACTAGTTCAGCGACCAGGACACATACCCACATCTGGTTTCCCACCTGCAGACACGGCCAATTGTGTCTCTAGGGACGCCCAACCAAACCGGAGGTAACACGGGGATTCGGACCGGTGATCCCCGTGTTGGTAGGCAACGGAATAGCCCACCACGCTACCCAGACGCTGCGATGCTCCTTCGTTCTGGTCATGGTCATGTTTGATTTATGTCTCCAGTAAGCAATGGTTAATAATACGTATATTTTAATGTGTTTTCAAACAAACAAAATAAAAAGGTCAACAGGATTTAGTGCAGGGAAAGCTCCCCAGACCTCCATGAGCCTCCATTTACCTCCCAGCAGAAACCGTCAGACCTGATCTGGCAAGTCACAGTCTGGTTTCTAGTTTTTCTGGTGAATCTCACAGGCAGCTCGTTAGGGCCGGACTCGTTAAGTGTTCAGAGAATGGACTTTGTTGGTGTCTCTAACTGAACACTTGTTTCAGGACACACAGGGAGCCATCCAGTAAACATTCATATTTATTTGGTCATTAGTTTACCACTTGGTTAGTTTTCATCCCTATATAAAACACAAAGTTTATGATGAATTAAGAAAGTGATATGTAATTGTCATCGTCGTTTTCTTTAAATTCATTTGTTCATCAATAAAAAGCTCTTGACACAGATTTGTACTCCAACTTTCATCCTAATAGACGAGGGATAACGCGGCGTGATGGAGGTCCTTCACTTCTTACTGTTCACCAGCTCTGCCTATTTCATTCCTCCAGTTATTCCTTTTAATTTATTTACTAAAGTTTCTTTTTATCTTATTTTTTTTAATCTTTTGTTCTGCTTTTGAAAGTTTCCTTTTTTATTCAATATCTCATATTCAATGTCTTAACACTTTAAGTAAAGCATTTTGAGTTGCCTCTGTGTAAGAAATGTGCTACACACAAAGTTCCCTAAGAAAGAAAGAAAGAAAGAAATGAGACATAATATGTGTCTTGTCCTCTGGTCTTCATGCTGAGCTGCAGGTGGACCAGAACCAATCCGACGCTTTCCACCACAGCCTGGTGAACCAATCACACGCCAGGATTTCACAGCAGGTGAGGCTGAGAACCCCCCTTCCCCAACCAACACACACACACACACACACACACACACACACACACACACACACACACACGTTTCTGTTCCAACAAAAACCACCTGTCTAAACTGCAGTGTCAGTGAGCCACCATCCGTGTCTGTTGGTTTTTGTTTGGTAGGTTTTATATCAGTGACAGGCTGTTAGGAAGGCTGGTATCTTTTTTAAAATCAGCCTGAATGAAGACGTCTAGAAAGTCCATCCATCCTTCCATTTATTTTTATTTTTTTATCTATGCAAGCACTGATTTCCTTTTTATGCTCGAACTTTCAAACTCCAGTCCACCGACTCAGATAAGTCATCACTGGTTCAGAAGCCTGTGGGTCTGAACCCCCACCGAGGCGAGCAAAACTCAACAGAATGGGAAGAAGTGCGGCACAACTGAGTCAAAATGAAGCCTGTGTATTATGGCCCTCGGCACTTCCTGTAGAGCTTTGAGGCTGCGCCAGAACCAGCGGCACAAAGACCAAACAGATTTGTCACCACAGGGAGCAGGAAATACATTCCTAATGAGACCAACCACTGTTCGAACCTGAACTCCGTGTGCTTTCATTTGCTATGAAAGGTCTCTTTGTTTTCCTTCTTCAGGTCGAGCAAACAGAACAGAGAGAGCGAACGACAAAGGCAGCAGTGTGGCTGTGCGATTAAAAAAAAGATGCACATCTGAATCCAGAGTATCGCAGGTTTAATTATCAGAGTGGCTGTGTTGTGTTTTAAACATTCTTTTAGACCACAGACACAGAGAATGCTGGTCTCTGACAGAGTTGAATTTGAGAGTTAAATTTGAGCTGCACTAACTTAGTGCAGCTCAAATTTAACTCCGTTTTAAATTCATACGTTGGACGCCAAGTCTCTGTGTAACCATAGCAACACACTGAACCAGTAGCAAGCCCAGTAAACACCCAATTTCCCCTCGGAGATGAATAAAGTATTCTGATTCTAAGTCAAAGCTTTAGCTTAGCAGCTAACTTTTGCCTCATAAGTTTTTCACCCCAATTGTATCCGGCCAATTACCCCACTCTAACGAGCCATCCCAATCGCTGCTCCATCCCCTTTGCCGATCGGGGGAGGGCTGCAGACTACCACATGCCTCCTCTGATACATGTGGAGTCACCAGCCACTTCTTTTCACTTGACAGTGAGAAGTTTCGCCAGAGGAATGTAGCGCGTGGGAGGATCACGCTATTCCCCCCGAACAGGCGCCCCGACCAACCAGAGGAGGCGCTAGCACAGCGACCAGGACACATACCCACATCCGGCTTCCCACCCGCAGACACGGCCAATTATGTCTGTAGGGACGCCCGACCAAGCCGGAGGTCACACAGGGATTTGAACTGCCAATCCCCGTGTTGGTAGGCAACAGAATAGACCGCCACCCTACCTGGATGTCATTTTTTCCTCTGTTTTCTGAAGCTGCACACTACCCTCAGGCCCTCTGCCTCATAACCTTTTAATTCTGAGTCCAAAATGTTCAACAAAAAACAAGTGACTCTGTTACCTCCCTAGCCTCCAATTGTCCACTGAACAAACTAAACAGACTTTTTACCGACTTTAACTGAATGTTTTAACAAAAGTCTTGCTGAGGTCTTGATCGGTGCAGCCCTGTGTGGACTATGATGAAGACGCTGAAGAGGGAAGTGAGCCAGAGTGCTCGATAAACTGCGACAGCTGGGATTTAGAACTGCGCTCCTGTCAGTCCACCTGACGAATGTCCAAACTCTGGCCAACAAGATGGACAAACTCCTACCCATAAACGGGAAAAAACTCGGACTTTTCCAGATCTGCCGCCCTGTGTCTCACTGAAACCTGGCCTAGTGAGCATACCATGAACACTATACTTCATCTGCCGCAGTTCCAACTCCTCCGGGCGGACTGCGAAACGGAGCTATCAGAAAAAAACGGGGTGGTGGTGTATGCTTCTACATAAACGAAGGTTGGTGTACGGATTTCAGTGTTGAAGAAATCATGCAACCCTCGCTTAGAGACCTTTATCAGTGACTGTAAATCATTCTATTCACTACAGTAATTTTCATCATTTATTCTGATCGGTGTCTATATACGATCCCAAGCCTGTATTAAAGAGGCATTAAAACATCGGCTGATCAAATTACAAACATGGAACGCAAATATCCAGACTCCCTACTCATTATCCTTGGGGATATTAATAGAGCAAACCTCAGCCACCATCTCATCATCAGCCACTTCTTCAGGGTTGGGTCGCGGTGGCAGCAAGTTAAGTAGGGCACTCCAGATGTCCCTCTCCCCAGCAACACCCTCCAGCTCCTCCTGGGGAATCCCAAGGCGTTCCCAGGCCAGATTGGACACGTAGTCCCTCCAGCAAGTTCTGCGTCTACCCCAGGGTCTCCTCCCAGTTGGACATGCCCGGAAAACCTCCAAAGGAAGGCACCCAGGAGGCATCCTAATCAGATGCCCGAAACACCTCAACTGGCTCCTTTCAATGCAAAGGAGCAGTGGCTCTACTCCGACCTCCCTCCAGATGTCCGAGCTCCTCACCTTAACGCTACCTCAGCTATGAACTGCCAAAATACAAACAGCATGTTAAATGTCCCACCAGGGACAAAAATACTTTGGATCATTGCTACACAATATTAAAGGATGCCTATCGTTCTGTCCTCCATGCAGCCCTGAGACTCTGATCACTGTCTGATTCATCTTATCCCAACCTACAGACAGAAACTAAAATCTGAAAAGCCTGCGGTTAAAACTGTGAGGAAATGGACCAGGGAGTCAAAATTGGTGCTCCAGGCCTGCCTTGACTGCACTGACTGGGGTGTTTTTGAGGCTACATCTACAGACCTAGATGAACTTACTGACACTGTGACATCTTACATCAGCTTTTGTGAGGATGTGTGTGCCCACCAAAACCTTATGTACCTTCAACAACAATAAGCCCTGGTTCACAGCAAAACTCAGGCAGCTTCCTCAGGCCAAAGAGGAAGCCTACAGGAGTAGAGATAGGATCCGATATAACAAAGCCTGAAATACACACACAAAGGAGATCCAAGTGGCAAAAAGGTGATACTCTGAAAAGTTGAAAAACAGGTTTTCTGCCAACGACCCAGCATCAGTCTGGAGAGGTTTGAAAGACATTACCAACTACAGGAGACCATCCCCCCTACACTGCAGGGAACACTGCAGGGCTGACAGTTTGATAAGCAAATTTTCCCACCCCTCATCCTGTCCGGCCACAACACAACCAGCTGCACTCCCTGCCAGCAACTCTCTCCCTCCCACCAACCCCCCACCCGCACTTGGGATCTGTGTTGAGGATGTGCACCAGCTCTTCCAGAGACAGAAGACCAGGAAGGCACCGGCCCCGGATGGCGTGTCACCCTCCTGTCTGAACGTCTGTGCTGACCAGCTGGCCCCCATTTTCACACTGATCTTCAACAGATCACCGGAGCTGTGTGAAGTCCCCTCCTGCTTCAAGAGCTCCACTTTCATCCCAGTCCCCAAGAAACCCCGTATCACAGGATTAAATGACTACAGGCACATTACCCTAATGTCTGTGGTCATGAAATCCTTCTAGAGACTGGTGTTGGCCCACCTGAAGGAACTCACAGGCCCCCTGCTCAACCCGCTGCAGTTTGCTTACCTAGCAAAAAAGGTCAGTGGAAGATGCAGTCAACATGGGATTGCACTACATCTTCCAACATTTCAACTCCCCAGGAACATATACAAGGGTCCTGTTTATGGACTTCAGCTCAGCGTTCAACACCATCGTCTCAAATATCCTACACTCCAAACTCACCCAGCTCACTATACCAGCCCCCATCCGCCAGCAGATTAAAAACATCCTGACAGACAAGAGGCAGCTGGTGAGGCTGGGGTAAATCACATCCAGCATCCGGACAATCTGCACTGGCACCCCCCAGGGATGTGTGCTCTCCCTTCTACTCTTGTCCTTCTAAACAAATGACTGCACCTCAGGTGACCCATTTGTTAAACTGCCGAAGTTTGCAGACGACACAGCCATCATTGACCTTATCCTGGATGGTGGCAAGTCTGCATTTAGACAGGAGGTTGAACAGTTGGCCTTCTGGTGCGGTCATAACAACCTGGAGCTGAACAAGCTCAAAACAGTGGCGATGACAGTGGCTTTAAGGAGGAGCCCCCCAACACTGACCCCCCACCATACTCAACAGCACAGTGTCTACGGTGAAAACCTACAGATTTCTGGGTTCCACAATCTCCCAGGACCTAAGGGGCATCCAACATAGACACAATCATCAAAAAGGCCCAGTAGAGGATGTACTTTCTCCACCAGCTCAAGAAATTCAACTGCCTCAGGAACTGCTGATTCAGTTCTCCATCCATCCATTATCCAAACCGCTTATCCTGCTGCCCGGGTCACAGGGATGCTGGAGCCTATCCCAGCAGTCATTCAGTTCTACACTGCAATAATCCAGTCTGTCCTCTGCACATCCATCACTGTCTGGTTTGGATCAGCCACCAAACAGAACAGGGACTAACTACAATGGACAATTAACTCTGTAGAGAAAAACATCAGTGCCAACATGCCCTCCATACAGGACTAATACACCTCCAGATTCAGGAAAAGGGCAAGCAACATCACTGCAGATCCATCACACCCTGGTCACAACCTGATCCAATTCCTCCCCTCTGGTAGGCACTACAGAGCACTGTACCCCAAAATAACCAGATATAAAAACAATTTATTTCTGCAGTCTGTCATTCAAATGAACGCTTAACATTGTTAAATAAACCCAACCATATTGTATATACTGTACTGTACATTGTACATATACTGGTACGCCCTGTCATGTACATCTACCTCAGGCATGTAAGTAACCTGCTAACATCTATTTCAGCATCTCTGATATATTCTCTGCAGCATATCACCTCTTATTTCACCTGTATAAGTCAATCCTTGTATATATATCTGAAGATTGTTGTGTTGTAGTGTTGTTATTCTGTGTTAAGTACACTGAGCGAGCCATGAAACTGTTGTCAAATTCCATGTATGTGCAAACCTACATGGCCAATAAACATGATTCTGATTCTGAAAAAAAGAAGTGAATGCTTTCGTTTTAATTTCTGTGCAAGTGACCACGGTATAAGCATTATAATCCACTCCAAATTGCACATATAATTCCTTGTTGAATTAATTGACACATTAATACCTTTGATAGATTTGCTCCTAACTTTCAGGTTTACATGTCTGTACTTTAGTCTATGTAAGATATACAGGTTTGTACATGTTGTAATGAGTATCATTGAAAACAGTGAGCATAGTGATTTAACCATTCAACTATCTAATAATAATGCTGCTGACAGTTTGATAATAATAATAATAAAAATATAATGAAAATAATGACTTGGTAATAATACAGAGCCTAGGGAGGTTGATGCATTGTTTTTAATTAGATGTACATGTTCTCGTATTGGCTCCATTACCTCCACCCAGCAGGATTACTTTCACCATCCCTTAACACATCTCACACATACTTATTAACTTCTCTAAATCTGCGTACAACCTCTCTGAAACAAGTCAGTCAACAATGCTCTACATGGGAAGTTTAAATTTAGCCTCATTGAAGCACCTCACAGTGGGCCTAAAGTGTTTTAGAGATGAGTGACGTGAGAACACTAAGCATTTATTATTCTGCACAGACTCCATTCGGTTTACAATCTACACAACTGTGATGCTAATTTAACGTTCCAGTTAAAATTGGGAGCGTTTAACCACAAAATCCACTTCCATACCTGGAATGCAATGGAACTGGAAGTAATTAGAATTGTGTTTAGGACTCTGGTGGTTTTATGATGCATGTCGACTGATGGGGAAAGTTGTCCTTCGCTTTGCAGGGGCGTAGCTGATTCAGGAACATTCCCATCATTCCACCAGAGAAAGGGAGCGTATGGAGGTGATGAAAGAAAAAAATAGGCTGAGGTTTAACCTGACTCTGCTACCTGAACAGGTTTGGAAGCCAATAGCCCCTCCTCCCCCCACCCCTTTAACAACATCCATCTGGTTTGTTTTGTACTGAAGAAAACAGAAGCACCTTTTGGTTAAGATCCAAAACAAAATGAGGAAAGAAGTGCATGAAATTGTGGGTACACAGGGTGATTTTCTAGTTCCTTTTAGCCTGCTAGCTGGCCACAAATGGAAAACGGGTTTAATAGCCTTCAAATTCACATTACTTAAGACGGTGGTTTCCTCTGTTCACATACCCACCTTCATGATATGAAGGTCTCTTCTGCCTCATTCCACCCACACATGGACAGTTTTTATATCGTAAACTACGGCAATTCTAACCCTAATGATTTTTCTAGTTTAACTATTTATTAATTTTATTTATTTATTTTATGCAGTGTCTTTGTCCACGTCTAAGTTTGTTTCGTCTTCATTTGATGGCTGGGAGAGCTGACGCTGGATCGGCTGGGGGAGCTTGGTCTGCTGCGCCCTGTGGGCCCAGGGACCACAGCCCTGACCGGAGCTGCACCCAAAGAAATAACACCAAGGGCGGTCTGACAGAACACGGAAGCGGGGCAGGCTAAGCTAACTGCTAGCCCATGCAGACCGGCAGTTCCAATAACACCAAGGGTGGCCTGGCAGCAGCCTCGCCTAGCATTGACTGTGTTTTAGTGTTGTCGTGTGGAGTGCAGGAAGGTGTGTCAAAAGGTGCCTGGCTGGGGGGGCCTGGTCTGCTGCGTCTGGTGGGTCCAGGAACCAAGGCCCTGCCAGAGCTGCACCCGAGGAGGAAACCCCAAGGGTGGTCTGACAGGATGCGGAAGCGGGGCAGGCTAAGCTAACTACTAGCCCATGCAGACTGGCAGTTCCAACAGTCATCCTGGCTGGCGTTCGTTCTCTGGTCAGTGGAATTTTTGGACTGTGTTGCACTGAGTGGATTGTGTTGTTAACTGTTTGTGTGTTTTTTGCTTTGTTTTTTGTGTGTGTGTTTGTTTGTTTGTTTTATTTTGCTTTGTTCTCTCTGTTTTTGTCTATTTTTGGTGGTGTCGTTTTTGGGAAATTTGGAATATGTGTTTTTGTCCGCCTGCTGTGTAAGTCACGGACACGTTCCTCATGATTTGATTCACTTGCTCCTGTAAAAGCAACTTAATATGGCAATCTGACGGCTTTTCTTCACACTATCGTCATTTGGAAATGCTTCCATAAGTGTTCCCAGGTCATGAGTTGGAAAATTCCTGATAAAACTTCGACAGAATATCGAGTGCGGCTCGCGTTCAAACGAGGACCTGAAACGTAAACTTGAGGGCAGGTCTGCAGGTTGGGTGGTGTGTGTGAATGAGGTTTCGGAGGACAGGATGTGTTGTTTTGAGTCATGGGAAAGGACAAAGTGGCTCTAAATTGCCAACGATGCTTCGTTTCACCCCTTCCTGGTTCACAGCAGAAAGCTTCACATCAAATCATCACTCCCCTCGTTTCACTCAGAGTTACTCTCACACCAGATAGGGTTCACACGGCTAGTCTACAGGAAGCATGTCAAACCATATGACGTAGGTGTGAAACCCTTTTGGGACCAGAGGAACCAAGTCTTAAACCTGGGTCTCTGGAGCAAATTCACCTCCCATACTATGTAAATGTTGAGATGTACGGTTTTTAACAGGCGGCAAAGCAAAACGAGAGAGGCTGGAAAGCTGGGTCACATTATACACAAGTGAAGGCGAGGAGGTCTTGGTTCTGGGCTCCATAAAATTATCATGTAAGATTAACAAAGAGTGGCAGAATACATAAATAAAAAGATATGATATAAGTATTTCTGTCCTCACGCTGTTTACGTTGTCGGTTTTCTACAGCGAACAGTAAAAATATCTCAGCTGAGACGTGTTTTACAGCTTAACTGACAGTAAACACCCATTGCTAAATTCCTGCAGTTTGCTGCTGCAGAACAAAAACACATGTGAGTGTGGAATGTGAAGGAGGACTATTAACAACCTCATGATGATGGGCAGAGGTGTGTGTGTGTGTGTGTGTGTGTGTGTGTGTGTGTGTGTGTGTAACGGACTGACCTACAAAGGAGAAAGAGACAGAACAGACCAGATTAGAGTGGCTATGATTTTGCTTCCTTCCATGCAGAAAATATGTGAATCCCAAATGAGTCTGATTTGATTGTGATCATGACTGAAAATTTTGTTTTCTAAATTCATGATAATGAGAATGTACGACCCAAAAAAAAGTGTGAAATATTTGAGAGAGTATTTCGATTCTTTGTGTTTTTACATATGTTGTTCAATACATTATATATATATAGTTAATTTTGCTGTGTTTATTGTGAAAATAGTATTTTCCATATTGCCTGGTGTGTTTACTATGACTGACAACTTATCAGGTACCAAATAAACATCCAACTGGCATTAAAAGCAAATTAAAACTAATAATATTAATTACCTATGAGCGTACAGTAATTCTGGATATGTATTTTCATACTTATATCGATGTAATATGTAGAATATTCTGCATTACCTGCTACCTTCTTAAAAGCATGAGAACTACAATATGAATATTGTAGTTCTCAATGTGATGAACAATGTGATGAAGAAAGAACAAAAGAACAATGTGATGAAGAAAGAACAAAAGAACAATGTGAGAAAGAAAGAACAATGTGAGGAAGAAGTTTGAACAATGTGATGAAGAAAGAACAATGTGATGAAGTTTGACTGACAGCTTAATCAAAATGTGTAGTCATTCTTTGTCACAGGTTCGAAACAGACTGAAGAAAAAGGAGGAAGAGTGAAGAAAGAGAACAAAACTCAGGGAAGACAAATAAAACATTGATATGAGGACTACAAGTCTTTCGTGGCTCTTTTGTGTTCGTATGCTCAGTGATCTTTAACATGTTTAAATACTGCGATGCAGCGCTACGTGGACTTTACTTGTCAAATAAACTCATTCATAGGATCATGAAACTGGTGTATTCTGGCTACCATAGTCTTCATCGTTTCCCTGAACGGAAAGCAGCAGTAAGCAAAACAGCTCCTCCGTGATCGAACCCCCCGTCCTGAGAACGAGCCGTTTAACTCCCAACTGTTTGTTTGTTTGTTTGTTTGTTTGTTTGTTTGTTTGTTTTGAAGCACGTGGGGAAAGCAGAGACCATCTGTGTCTTGTTTCGTGTCAGGAAACAGAATAGAGACACTCCAGTTTGAGGAACTCAAACCCCGTTGGCTTGTTTCCACAAAATTCATTATGTATTTATTTTGTTACTCCCCTCACATGTCAAACACACACTCAAACACACACAATTTGCATAATGTATTTGTTGCTAAAGAACATGACATAATGTGTTTTGTTAGTGTGTGTGTGTGTGTGGGTGGGTGGGTGGGTGGGTGGGTGGGGGTGGGAGGGTTGTGTGTCAAGCATAACTGAAATTCCCACAACATAGCTAACTGGTGTGAACCACAGAGCTCAGGTAAACATCATGGGAGACTTTCCACATTCTGATGATGGGTGAGGGCGAGCACGTGTTGTGACGACTACATTTTCAGTCACCTCACTGCAAACTGATCTTTGAGTTATGAACTATGAAGACGTAGTAGACAACTCGTGACCACAAACACATGAGAAAGGGCAATTGTAAATGTACAACCATCTAAAATAACTACAATAAGTGGCACTATATATATATATATATATATATATATATATATATATATATATATATATATGCTGATGACATCCTAAGCCTATTACAAATATCCTTATAATTACAGCACAACACCATGAGGTGTAGTACACACAATATGAGAGAGGAAATATACTACATGTAAATGTATGTAAAGTTGTAAATACCTCCACAGAAAGTGTGCCAACAAGAAGGAAAATGCTCAACTGTACAACCTATGACATCACTTCCTGCTCAGCACAATATGCACTGTACAGGAAGTTGGAAGTTTCTGGTTTTTTAATTACTGGAACATGTACAGTACCTAACAGCTTATTGGTCGAGACTGGCTTTTACATCATAGGTATTGTTCATCGTGCACACATAGTTTAAGGGTGATTCCATAAGGTTGTATTTATACCCTGTGGATGACACTGATAAAGAGCACATTTTGTAGGCTACACATATAAATGGCATGTGATTCAATCACTCGTGTATACTTATGTGACCTCGGTCCAGTCAGCACCTTTCCTGTCACGGCTCCGTCCGTGACTCAGTTTTCCCTTGCTTCTCTGTATTCCCTGCATCCCTTTTGTCCCCACCTGCCCTGTCTGTCTCTGCGGCCCCATTTACACCTGGCATCAACACGCGTCTCGGCTGATCCGATCACAAGTGGAAAGCTGTAAATACGTCAGTTCACATCTGGCATTAGAATGCATCTCCTCATGCGTCTCAAGTCAACTTGTGATCGGATCTCACTTGCCCTCTCTATATGCAAGTAAACACCTACATCACTGTGGTAGGGGGTGTGGTTTAGCCTCTGCTGCAAGCGGAGAGAGGGGGCGTGGCTCACGGGAGAGACTTGCAAATGAACGAATAAAATACATTATTAAATAAAGCCTGTTGAAGTTTCTGGCATCTATTCTTAAGCCGTTGGTAGGCAGTAATGAACATCACATTCAGAACACTATGGGTTTTGTGGATAAGATGAGGGACCATTATGGAGAGGAATGAAACAATGATCTCTAAGATGTTAAGTCTCTCTTCACATGCATTCCTGTTGATGAAGCAGTGGAGGTGGTCCGAATGAAATTACAAAACGACCCCACCCTTAGCAACAGGACCACCCTTAACACTGACCATTGTGTCTGATCCTGAAACTGTGTCTTCAGTCCACGTACTTCACATACAGGGGGCAGTACTATAGGCAGAAGTATGGCTGTGCTATGGGTTCCCCAGTCTCACCTGTAGTGGCCAATTTGTATATGGAGGAAGTGGAAAAGAGGGCTCTGACATCCTATCCAGGGACACCACCTAGCCATTGGTTCAGATTTGTGGACAACACCTGGGTTAAACTTAAATCTCAGGATGTACCACATTTCTCCAACCACATTAACTTTGTGGACAACCACATCAAGTTCACCAGGGAGGATGTGAAAAATGGCAGGTTAGCCTTCTTAGACTCCTTCTTAGACTGTGACATTGCAACTGGTGATGGGGGACATTTGATTGTTGATGTTTACCGTAATCCAACACATACTGATCAGTGCTTAAGGTTTGACTCATAATCCACTGGAGCACAAACTAGGAGTCATCAGGATGCTGTACCACCAAGCTGATAACAAAACCCATTGTGCCAGAAATTGGTCCACCCAAAGGATCGGGTCCCCCAGCACAAACAGAGCAATACAGTGCATGCTGTTAAGTGCCAGGAGGATTAGTGTGACTTGTACATTGGGGAAACTAAACAGACGCTGGCCAAGAGGATGGTACAACACAGAAGAACTAACATGTCAGGCCAGGACTCCACAGTCTACAGCCATCTACAGGCCAGTGGCCACTCTTTCAGGGATGAGGATGTGCACATCCTTGATAGGGAGGAGCGCTAATTTGAACGGGGAGTCAAAGAGGCCATCTATGTGAAGAGAGAACGACCATCCCTGAACCGAGGGGGGGGGGGCTAAGAGTACATCTGTCACCATCTTACAATGCTGTGATTGCAAACATTCCCAAATCCCCTGTGAATAGTACACATGACCATTGAAACTCTAGTTAATGGTCACGCCTATTTGCATATGAAACTGGTCATTGGTTTCGGTCGTTATGCCACTGTATTGTTTATAAGGGTGGGGATACCTGCAATCAGTTTAGACTTAAGAGGTCATTTAGATGAGTGATGAAACGTATCTGTCAGTAAACATTGTATCCAGATGAACTGATTCAACCTTCTTGGAGCCTGTGTTAATTGCCTAAATCCATGTCCGCCTTCATCTCGAACCCTCCACATGGCACATTTCACAATCATGTAAATAAACACATAAACGCCTACGGAAATACGAGGAGAATGGAGTCGAAGCAACAGGTATTTAACAAAATGAGACATCCTTGTTCACTTGAGCCTCATCTCTGTAAATAAACATTATTCTGATGATGATGTAGATCTATCTGAAGGCCTTCAGACCCTGACCTGATATATTGCATTTAAGAAGTAGTCCATTGTGGATAAACAGTTTCACATTATTACAATGGCATGGATGCATCAGACGCATGTGGCACCAGATAGAGACAAACAATCTGATGAGAAAAATTAACTGAGTGAATTAGAAGCGCCAGACTCTGATTGTTTGCCCTCTTTCATTTTGTGTTCAAAAATATACAGAAAAAGTTGAAACTCATTCTTAAAACTCGCACGACACTTGTGAAGGGCATCCAGGCCCTGGCTACAAGCTTCTTCCTCAGACCTGTGGCGGTGCCTCCACCCTCCCAGTTGCACTGAATGACTTCGCCGCACGATTTGAGAGACTGAACAAAGTGCCGGTGGTGAAGACCACATCCCTGATGGATGACAGGTTCTGCAGGTGACCGCAGATGTCGTGAAAAAAGAGTCAACCCACACAAAATCCACGGGTCCAGACGGGAATCCCATGCTGAGCCGTCAGGGGCTGTAATGAGCAGCTGGCAGATGTCCTTGCTGGCATCTTCAACATCATGCTGTCCCAGGCAGTCATCCCCACATGTTTCAAGTCTACCACCATCATGCCAGTGCCAAAGAAGTTTCCCGTGTCCTGCCACAACAACTACTGCCCCATTGCACTGACTCCCATCATCATCAAGTGCTTTGAGAGGCTGGTCATGAAGCACATCAAGTCCAACCTCCCCTCCACTCTGGACCCTCTCCAGTTTGCATACCGTGCTACCACTCCACATAAGATGCCATAACCTCTGCCCTTCATCCAGCCCTGTCCCACCTGGAGAGAAAGAACAGCTATGTGAGAAAGCTGTTCATTGACTTCAGCAAAGCTTTTAACATATCATACCACAACACCTGATCGGAAAGCTGAGCCAGCTGGGCTTTAACACTTCTCTCTGCACTTCCTCACGGGGAGGCCACAGGCAGTACAAATTGGCAAGATCACCTCCAAAACCATCACACTGAGCACCTAAGCTCCACAGGGCTATGTGCTCAGTCGCTCCTTGTTCACCCTGATGACTCACAACTGCACAGCATCATCCACCTCCAAATTCATCGTAAAGTTTGCTGATGATACCACAGTGGTAGGTCTCATCAGCAGCAATGATGAATCATCATACAGAGCAGAGGTGGATCAACTGGCGGCGAGGTGCAAAAACAACCTCTCTCTAAATATAGAAAAAACTAAGGGGGTCATTATTCACTTTAGAAAGACCAGTGCCACCACACCCCTCTGACCATATATAGTATGGCAGCGTCTTCACTTCCTGCCGCCTCTGAAGAAGGTGAGTCCCCCCCCCCCACCCATCCTCATCACATTCTACAGAGGCACCATAGAGAGCACTCTGACCAGCTGTATCACTGTCTGGCATGGGAGCCGCAAGGCCTCCGACCACAAATCCCTACAGCGGATAGTGAAGACAGCTGGAAACATCATAGGAACTGGTCTCCCATCCATCCAGGCCACCTTTGACGCACGGTGCAACCGGAAGGGCTCTCAGCATCATGAAGAACCCCACCCACCCTTCCCACATCAACTTGACCTTCCTACCCTCTTGCAGGAGGTACCGGAGCATCCGTGCTGCCTCCACCAGACTATGCAACAGTTTCATTCCTCAGGCCATGAGGTTCCTCAACAGCCTGAACACTTGGACCTCCATAAAAGGACTTTTTGACCTTCTTACTCACTGTCTGTGTCAGGTGTGCTTGTGATGTTCAGGTCTGTGAAGTAATTTTTGTTTTTAATGCACTTTTTGTTTTCAATATTTGTTGCATGTTATTTGTTTTTATGTGGCACTGTGGTCCGTGTGAAAATGTAATTTCGTTCCCCTGTATGTATGAGACATGCATATGAGGCAATGACAAATAAAAGCAGTCTAAGTCCAAGTTATGTGGGAAAATGTAAATGTCTGTAAACTCATCTCGAACCTTGTCAGGGTCGACCCGATCACATTGGTTCCGACTCAGATTATTTCATTATTCCAGCGGGTTGAGGAGGCCGGGCTCTTCACCGCGGCGGAGAAATGAGCCGGAACCTGCAGATTAAGCTGAATGTGCGGCGGGCGAGGGCTCGTCCACAGTTGTGGGCCTGATGTCAGTGTTGCCTTTTACATAGATACTACACACACCCAGATTTCAGCAGCAGCTCCTCCGTTTGCATTTCCTAATGTCATGACTGAGATTAGAACATTTCATAGATAGTTTTCCGTCCAGGGGGCGATAAACACCCGCCAGTTACACACTCGAAGACGCCCGGCACAGCGCTGGAGACCTCGCCGTAACTTTCCATGCACATACTTTCTCATTTTTTGCCAAAGAAAAGTTTGTTTTTATAGTGTACGAACACACACACGCCCACGCACGCACACAAAGACCAAGTCACATGTACCAACACACACATTCATAATGAAACCGACACTTTTCTACCACAGAACAGACCGAAATAGACAAATCGATCAAAAAGATGCTCACACGCAGCCGACCAACTGGGCTCAAACACATCCTTTTCTCTTTTAATGGCAGTTTCATTTTCCACAACCAGCACAAAGTAGTGTTTCCCTTTGGGTAGAATGCAAAGGGAGAGAAGCGCCTCAACAGGATCTGCCCTATAATACAACAAGTACACACAATACATCATCAGCTCACCTCTCATCTGTGTCACCATCGGTTCTACATCGATTCAACCAGGGTGTGTGTGTGTGTGTGTGTGTGTGTGTGTGTGTGTGTGTGTGTGTGTGTCCAGTGTGAATGGATATGCAGTGACCCTGGCCTGGACTCTGAGCGACTGTGTAACATGAGAGGCAGGTTATCGTGGCCTCGGTTGCAGGATGAAGAATGAGAGGAGTCGACTTACTACACACCCTTTATCTTTGTGTGTGTGTGTGTGTGTGTGTGTGTGTTGTGTGGTGTGAGAAGATGGTGCGAGAAAGAGATTTAGAAACGGAGAGAATGAGTTCTGGAAGTCACAATTCTGCACGTGGACACACACACACACACACACACACACACACACACACAGGGCCAATCCCACCATTTGAAGGCATCATTATCAGTGCTGGGTGTGGAGGCAACCTCTCTCTCTCTCTCTCTCTCTCTCTCTCTCTCTCTCTCTCTCTCTCTCTCTCTCTCTCTCTCTCTCTCTCTCTCTCTCTCTCTCTCTCTCTCTCTCTCTCTCTCTCGTGACAAAGCCAAGCATTTATGTAGAGGCTCTCTCTCTCTCTCTCTCTCTCTCTCTCTCTCTCTCTCTCTCTCTCTCTCTCTCTCTCTCTCTCTCTCTCTCTCTCTCTCTCTCTCTCTCTCTCATCTCTCTCTCTCTCTCTCTCTCTCTCTCTCTCTCTCTCTCTCTCTCTCTCGTGACAAAGCCAAGCGTTTATGTAGAGGCGGCGGCTTCACAGAGGAAGACGTGGGGCGGTATGGCGGCTCAGCGGGCTCTACGGCACATTGCTTTATGGGTTCTTGTGTTACTGAAAATACCTGGATTGAAAATGCAGCCCTGTACTTGAGAGCCAACACCCTCTGCTGTTTAGACGCACGTTAAGTCTGACTGAAGTTAATAATGACATCATGCTCCATGAGAACCTGCTAGTGTCGTATGGAGCATGGCAATACGAATGGCCACCCAAAAACGTCTTCTGAAATCTGTTGCCCTGCTGTCACAAAACTACCCATGACTATTTGATGGAGAAATGAAACAAGGTCACGCTGTTTTGTTTTTCTGATTAGATGCAAGAGTAGCATTTCTTTCTTTTTTCTTTTTTTTTGCAAGCGGTCATGTCTACACAATAAAGAGCACAAAGACTCACTCTGCCTGCCATTGGACGCTGGGTAAAGAAATGGCATCATTTCTGGTTGCAAAGCAATTCTGCCCCTTTGCACAAAATTCAACTATGGTGAACTTTGGCCTGCGAATTCCCACAATCGACCAATAGAAATCTCTCTGGATGACCTCAACAAAATCCAAAATGTAGGAGTTCCTCATCATGACGGTGTCTCCTTACCTGTTGCTTTGAGAATGGCACCACCCTGCCCTTAACTACATGATATCTTATACTCTGTGACGCCACGCTGATAGGCAGTATGGTGTCAAGGAGAGGAATGTGGAAGGACCGATGGTGGTGGGTTTTGTGAAAAGGATGGAAATAGCTGTGATGAATACATATTACATACATATTTCAGTGCCATACACTACCAATCCCGGCGGTGGACCACTGGTATAGCGGCCTTCTGATAAGACACTGATTTGTTCCATTTATGTTATTTATGGTGTTTACTCTTTGTTTTGCCTGGGGTTTGTCTTTTACCTATTTGTCTTTGTCTGTTATGGACCTGAGTCTGCAATAAAGTTTTGAGTTGAAGTGAATATTTCAAGAAGAGGAAGGAACACAGAGTGATGAATAAGAGAGGAGGAAAGTGCACACAGGTGGATTATATCTTACGTCGGAGGCGTGCTCTGACAGGGGTTGGAGACTGCAAGGTGGTGACAGGGGAGAACATAGCGGGCAGTTTTCATGCTGATGTTAATGCCAGAGGAAGTGTGGAACTCTGCAGTCATTGGGTCAACAGAGCATGGAGACTTTTACATACTATGCACCTCAGCACCCGTTGACCCCGCTGTGTGACCTTACGTGGTCTACCACTTCGTTGCTGAGTTGCTGTTGTTCCTAAACGCTTCCATTTTTCAATAACACCACTTACAGTTGACCGTGGAATATCTAGCAGGGAAGACATTTCACGAACTGACTTATTGCAAAGGTGGCATCCTATGACAGTACCACGCTTGAATTCACTGAGCTCTTCAGAAGGACCCATTTGTAAATGCAGACTGCATGGCTAGCTACTGTATTTTATACACTGTGGCAATGGGTCTGAATGAAACACCTGAATTCAATGATTCAGAGGTGTGTCCCAATACTTTTGTACATTTAGCATATCTCATTGTGGTATCCTTCACATAAACCCTTTTCCCACTGGCCAAAAAACCTGCTAATGTCCGCCTTTGGACAATGTGAAAGCAGATGTTAGTGGGCTTTTCTGGCCAGTGGGAAAAGGGTATAGTAAATACTGCTGATAAAACCCCTCTGGCTATGAGGAGGAGTTTAAATGATGGACATATGGTTAGGGCTGGGCAATAATTCCCCATTATTGTTTATTTTCACTCAATGGAATTGTACCTCAGTTGGATTCTTAAACATGTTTTTTTAAACGTGTAATCAAATGTTTTGGATTGTTAAACATGGTGTTTTTAAATATTTAATCAAATGCTTATTTTATATAAATAAACCCATGAGCACTTTATTTGGAACACTATACTAATAGTGGGGAGGGCCTCCCTTTGCTCTCAAAACAGCCTCAATTCTTCATAACACGGAGTCCACAAGATGTAGGAAACATTCCTTTGAGATGAATTGAGTCCAAGTTGAAACGATTGCATCGGGCTATTTCTGCAGATTTGTCAGCTGCACATTCATGCTGCGACTCTCCGTTCTACCACATCCCAAAGGTGTTCACTGGAAGGCCAATAAAGAACACTGAACTCATTGGCATGTTCATGAAACCAGTTGGAGACGACTTTTGCTTTGTGACATGGTGCATTATTGTACTGGGAGTAGCCATTAGACGATGGATAAATTATGTCATGAAAGGATGCACATGGTCAGCAACAATACACATTAACGGGCACAAAGTGTGCCAAGAAAACATTTCCCACACCATTACACAACTGCCACCAGCCTGGACTGTTGACACAAAGCAGGTTGGATCCATTGTGTCAAGCTGTTGGCACCAAATTCTGACCCTACCATCTGTGCGCCTCAGCTGAAATCAAGATTCATCAGACCAGGCTACATTTTTCCAGTCTTCAACTGTCCAGTTTTGGAGAGCCTATGCCCACTGCTGCCACAGCTTTCTGTTCTTAGTTGACAGAAGGAAACCCATCATGTCCTTCTGCTGTTGTAGCCCATCCACCTCATGGTTCGACGTGTTGTGCATTCTGAGATGTTTTTCTGCTCACCACATTTGTACAGAGTGGTTATCCGAGTTACCGTAGCGTTTCTCTCAGCTCGAACCAGTCTGGCCATTCTCTGTTGACCCCTCTCATCAGCAGAACTGCCTCTCACTGGATTTTTTTCCCCTCACACCATTCCGAGTAAACTCTAGAGACTGTTGTGCATGAAAATCCCAGGAGATCGGCAGTTATAGAAATACTCAAACCAGCCCATCTGGTACCAACAATCATGCCATGGTCGAAATCACTGAGATTACATTTCCCCCCCCCATTCCGATGGATGATGTGAACATTAACAGAAGCTCCTGACCCGTATCGGCATGATTTTTTTTGCCCTGCACTGCTGCCACATGATTGGCTGATTAGATAATTGCATGAATAAGGAGGTGTTACACGGGTCACTTGAGTTCATAATACAAATTAATAAAAAAAAAGGTTTCAAACTGTCAGACATGCATCTTCATGCCCTCCTCTCCCAAGAACAACATTACCCACAATGTCTGCAGTGTTTGTCCTTGTGGCGATAAATATGAGCTAAAATGTGAGACATCTGTCCAAGATGACATGCTTGCTGACAGCCTCCTGTAATCAGATCTGAATATGTCACAATTCTTTGGTTGTGGTGAAGAAAATTTCCTCAGAAGTGGAGCCGAGAGGAAAAACACGTTTAGAAATTGGAGCAGAGTCCCAATTAAAGTCCTCGGTCAGTTTCTACAAGACAAAAATTCACCACCGAGTCAGAATGAAATTAAATGACATGGAAAATAAAATGTAACAAAATAAGAAATAGAAAAGAAAAAATTAACAGAATGACATAAATTAACATAAAATGAAAGACGACGTTAAAGCTAAGTAATGAACATTGTGACTGACCAGG
Source organism: Lampris incognitus (assembly GCF_029633865.1). Classification (NCBI taxonomy): domain Eukaryota; kingdom Metazoa; phylum Chordata; class Actinopteri; order Lampriformes; family Lampridae; genus Lampris; species Lampris incognitus. The sequence continues at coordinate 13,623,013 of NC_079218.1, forward strand.
GGGTCGAAGTCCAGGGCCTTCGAAGTCCAGGGCCTACCGGAAACACTGATGCTCCCTTACGGTGCATCTAAATGCCAGCAAAGCAACGCCAGCCTTGTCATTTATTTTCTGAGGAAACAGGCAGCACTCGTGTGTGCGGGATTTTGGGATTGATGGCAGAGCAGAGAAGACGTTGAGGGCGTAAATTTTGCAAATGAGAGGTGAAAATCAGTTGGGCAGCAGCCAATCAGATGGGGTAGGTATGCTCCAAACTCTGAATCTTGTGATCAAGTATATCAAGTAGGCGTTACATAACTGAAATAAAGCAACATTCAGCAACTGTTTGACCTATTTCTTGCCTTAAATATATTCAGAAAATGATTTCAGTGTTTTCAGACTGTTTAAAACTAAATAAGACATGCATTCTACATAGTAAATCTGTTGAGTATGTAGTGTTAAAACTGGAAAACTGACGAAATGAAGTACACTTCATGCAGACTACTACATGCAGATCTGCTCTGTTTTTGAGATTGCTGTTTGGTGGACGCTATCGTCCCATAATGCAACGCGTTACAGAATGGAGGAGCTGGAAAATTCAGGGGGAAATGGCAGACAGTGATGCAAACCAAGGCTTGGTTGATTTATAACATGTCCAGAGTTACAGGCCTATTTTCTTTTTGCTATAGCCTACATGGCTAACAAGAACAGGCAGGAAGGTAACAACTTAACTTACGGGAGTAAGTAAACGAATCAACTGCTGTCTATGGGAGTGTCTCTGTCATCTCAAAGAGTAGACACTATTTAGTGGTTGTGGCTCATTTACATTCAGGACACAGCTGTGTCTGTTTAGTTGAAACCAGAGCAGAGACCGACGACAGACAAGTGAGTGGTGCAGTTGTCCAATCAGATTGTTAAATGTGGGTGTTTCTGGAGATTTACGTTGACAAAATAAACGTGGTTTGTTCATCGAGTGTGTTCGTCCAGGCTGTTTCTAATGACATGGACAATGTCAACTGAAGATCGTTTCACATGTTTAGTGTGTAGAAATGAACGATGGCGACAGGCGTGGGGGCAAGTCCATGAACACTGGGATGGCATCCAGCACTTTACCTGTGCCCCGTCCATAGGGTTAGTGGTTGTGTCAGGAAGGGCATCCGACGTGACATTTTGCCAAATCATTATGCGGATTGACAAGACCATACCGGATTGGTCAAGGCCCGGGTTAACAACGGCCGCCATCAGTGCTTTGCCCTCACAGGGTACCGATGGAAACTCTAAAATCCGCTGTGGCGACCCTTGAGAAGCAGGGAGCAAGCCGAAAGAAGACGTGTGTAGAAATGAAAAGAAGAAAAGTAACTTACAAAGTAATTACTCAAGTAAGGAAACTCATTTACTCTAACTTGAGTCATGTTCCTTCTTCAATACTTTTACTTGTACTCAACTAAATTGTGATTTAAGTCAGTACTCTTTTCTCCTGAAGTATTTTCTGTAACACACACATGATCATCTTCTTCTGTGGTGGAAGATGACTCATAGCCCCTCCACATATTACAGAAAAAAAATGTCAAAACTATCATTCACAGGATTTTGGATGGACTTGTGAAAACATTGGTCAAGAATAATGCCACACAGGGTATCCGGGTAGTGTAGTGCTCTATTCCGTTGCCTACCAACACGGGATCGGCGGTTCGAATCCCTGTGTTACCCCCGGCTTGGTCGGGCATCCCTACAGACACAACTGGCTGTGTCTGCGGGTGAGAAGCCGGATGTGGGTATGTGTCCTGGTTGCTGCACTAGCGCCTCCTCTGGTCGGTCGGGGCACCTGTTCAGGGGGCAGGGGAACTGGGGGCAATAGCATGACCCTTCCACGTGCTACGTCCTCCTGGTGAAATGCCTCACTCTCAGGTGACAAGAGGCGGCTGGCGACTCCACATTTATCAGAAGAGGCCATGTGGTAGTCTGCAGCCCTCGCCAGATCGGCAGAGGGGGGTGGAGCAGTGATCAGGATGACTCGGAGGAGGGGGGTAACTGGACCGGTAGAATTAGGGAGGAAAAAACCCAAA